>NW_025819517.1:0-1095 GCF_002878395.1 Capsicum annuum
ATCACATTTTCGAGCTTATTTGGTTAGTTACATAATCCTTTCGATCTATTTCATATATTATGTGAAGGTATTTATTGACTACACGAAATATAAGAAATTGTCATACACCTAGAAGGACAAGGGGCATATATGGTAACATTTCACAACTCTTATTCTTAGCTAAAAGTTTATTATTTTTACCCCATGTATTTAAATTGGAGTGTTAATTAAACTAGATTCTCTTCATATAAGACTCACTAAAAGGGAAAAATTCTTTCTGTTAAGAATTTTTTTTTGTCCTCAATATCGAAATCTTTGATTAAGGGTGAAGGAGTCCTATTTATCGTCCTGCTACTTTAATTGTCAAGATCCTTCACCACCCGAAGGCCCAAATAACTCTTGTTTTGGAGCTTTTTCTTTTTCGTGCATTTGATATCTAAATTCGTTTCGAAAAAAGTTTTCTTGAAGAACGTGCTATCTTTTGAGATTCATGCATACTTAATGAAATATAAGGTAAGAAAAAAATTGTATAAGCGATATTTATTAGTTGAAAACATAGTTTAGCTTTATGATAAAGTTTAGTCTTTTAGATACTTATATGTCAAGAAAAAAATATTAAAAAAAACTTCTAGTACTATATTTTGTTTAACATATTTGTCTAAGATGAGTTTATATTAAATAACATGGTCAATAAGAATTTATATAGTCAATCACATTATATTTGAGACTAAAACATTGCATAGTAATTATTATTGTATTTGGTATCTAAAATCTAATTAATCTAGACTTTTGATAGATAAGTTTTTAAAAGATATAAAATATCTCTCTTCTCATAATTTTTTAAATTCAAAACTTCTAATTAAGCGTAGAAAGAATTTTAATCACTACAATACACTTTTTGGTAAGTAAATATTTACATATTTGACTTGTAATTAAGTACTTGGAATATCATGTACTAAATTAACTTCCACTTAGATATTATTTCCAAACAGCATTAATCTATTATATATATTAATATTTTCTTTGGGAAAATTATTACCTATGCTCAAATACGTATAAAATTCATTTTCTAAGCAAAAAGATGACAACCTTTAACAAAGGGGTCAAAACATTAAT
>NW_025819518.1:0-1164 GCF_002878395.1 Capsicum annuum
ATATGAAACATGACTATATGACTGGAACTTCTAATATACTGAAATCTTTTACTGAATATACATGTCTGATGTAAGGATACATGACAGAGTTATTCTCATGAATACATGGCTGAAATTACTTATAAGCTAAGTATTTTCTACTAAACATGCATATCAAAATGCACGAATATCTGACTGAACTGAATCGTAAATGCATGACTGAATATACAATGATAATAGACACTAGCTTTGTAAGGAACATCTGAACATGTAACTGAATGGGTCTAAGGACATGAAAGCATCGAGAAAATATGGGGTATCTCCCCCTTGGGACTCTATTTCCCCTTAAGAATGCTTACTTCATTGATATAATTGAGAAGAACTATGGAGATGCACATGGAACCTACGAACTAGATCATGACTGAATATCTGGGATCTGAAACTAATGCATGACTCATGAACTGAGTTGATCTTGCAACTACTGGGACTCCTTATCTTGGAATACTTACATTCTTGAGATTTCTGATAGTATGGCTAGATGGAAATATGGGAAATCAAACTATACGAATTTGGCTGCCTGATTGTGAAACTGAATTATTGGCTTCACTGACTAACTTATGCTCACTCGAACGACATGAATACTGAAAGAAGGGTAACTGTTCCTAAAACATCTTATAGCCTCCTATACATAAATGTGGCACGCAACACACCCATGCACGATACTCTACTTGATGCGGTTTTTTAGACTCCCTAGGACACTGTTGAACCTTAGGCTCTAATACCAAGTTTGTAACACCCCAATTTTGGTACTCTGGATGCTACACGGTGCTCATAATCCCAAAGGACCACAAGCTAACCCTTAATTGATACCTGTAACTGAGCACTACATAATATACTGTAAAATATAGAAAACTCGTAGAAAGATGCCATAATGTTCAATACTTAAATAAAACTGAAGAAAGTTTAACAATATCGAAACTAAAAAGTTTAACAATATCGAAACTAAAACAACTGTCTAATAATACTCTAGTGATATGTGAGCAGATGCTAACACATTTGAGGCTTTTAACTCTAAATAATTGTGAAGTCTTAAGCAAATTTTGCTTTTTTTATTATTTTAATATAGATACAAGTGAACGGGGAGAAAACCAAAGAAAAGAAGAATAAATCAGCAGAAATCTGGTG
>NW_025819519.1:0-1093 GCF_002878395.1 Capsicum annuum
TAAACTCACAAACAATGGGAATAGAGTCAAGAAATAGACTGTCCACCTAAGTATCATAAATATAAGCGTGGTAGAACTCACAACCCCTAGATATAAGTCTAGTAGAACAAATATAAGAGATAATCTATGTCAGATCGTGCCTAACAACTCCTTACCATACGAATGGATATGTCGGGCATGGATAAGGTTACAGTCTTGAGAAAATAGTCTATGATTGCATGATAGTAGGATATCCAATCCGAGTCAACAAAATATCAAAATCTACCATATCAAAAATAATAAGATTAGCATAAGTATCAACACCAGTAACATTCATAACATATGTTCTCAAGACTGGATCCACTACTAAAGAATCACCTATGGGTGAATATACACGTAATGACCTAGATAATAAGTCACAAGACAACTTTAATCATAGTGCATCATAAGTAGAAACATAAGAATAAGTGGATCTCAAATCAAATAAAACAAGGTCTAATTGGAGGCACACCCAAAATGAACCTATACCTATAGCATCCGAAGTCTCAGCCTCAGGTTTAGCAGATAGTGCATATAACTAGCAACAGTTACCATCAAGATGGGCACCTGATTGAACACTCATCCTTCCTACCTGAGAAACTTTTTGAGTAGCTTGGGAACCACCTCAACAACTATGAGAACTATCTCTTTCTGAGGGATGCACTACTCTAATATTGAGAACACTCTGAGTAGAACTAATAATCACCTCACGACTAGGGCAATCACATGAATAGTTATAAGGAAAACCATAAGTAAATTAGGAAACATGAACTAAAATAGAACCAATAGATTTGGATGACCCAAAGTAACCACTAAAACTACAATAACCCAAATATGAACCCCTAGAAGACTAACCACTACCCTTACTAGGGTGGTCACTAGCATTAGGCTGGACTCTGTCAGTAATCTGAAGAGCTACCTAAATTGGTCTACTATTCTATAATGCCCCAAATCTAGTACCTAAAAAGCTACATGGTGCTCATGACCCCGAAGGACCATAAGCTAACCTATTACTGATATAGTGTATAGATATATGTACCTATACACTATATAATATACTATATAAATACAGAAA
>NW_025819520.1:0-1107 GCF_002878395.1 Capsicum annuum
TGTAATGTAGCCTAGGGGCTGGTATGATACTAGATGATATTTAAAGTGACTAAGCCTCCTTGACACTACACTAGCTTTTGGGGTCTCACTCATTTACCTTTTTCTACTCTTCTCTTTTCTTGATCAAACTTATTCAGGATGGGTGCGGTTCTTTTCTTTAATCACTTCTTTTTTTTCACAACTTTTCTTTTCTTGCACTTTTTCACCTCACCCAGCGTTTTATTCTTCTGTTTTACTCTGCCTTTCTTCATACTCATTTTACATAACGCACCTCTATAGTAGCCACCCTCAACTTAGGCTATTTACCTGAGTTAAAGTGTACAATCACCAAGGAGGACCAGAGCAAAAATAGGTTCATTGGGATACAAATTGGAAGGTGATAGGTATATTAAAAAGAATAGGCATTCAGGATCAATATCAGGATCAAGGGATATTATTTACATATGAAAGGTCATTTAGGCTAAACGTTGAATAATATCACCAACGACCTATGATCCTTTCCTAACCACTATCCTACAACCAAGGCAAGACCAACCGAGCAAGTTCTGGATTTAACACACAACGGGAACTAGGTAGTATCTCACACACACATGGAACAACGGTACATCATAAGATACTACCCATTCATTTCATTTAATTGTTTAGTAGTGGTTATCATGTCACTAGTTCTAATGCCATAACAAGATGCACAGTGGTCACACATAAATGCATACAAATAGTTATAAAATAAACCATTGGAGTTCTGTTTAAAAAACAAAAAAAACATGTTAAATGCCTACGGTACTTGTATTTCTACTAGTTAACTACAACATTTTACAACAAATGACAATACGCCTAAACATGATGGCTGTACTAGGAAAAAGACTCCGGGGAAAAGATGTAAGACAAGAAAAACCCAAAACTTTCGTGATAAGTAGCTAGCCTCCTAATAAGGCTACACTTACACGTCCATTTAGTGTAAGGAGGTCTTCGTTAATATATTACCGAACTTTTAGAGTCGGATTCAAATCCACAAGGAACACTGTGAGTGGTGATTAAACTAATTTGAACCTATCGCTATAATTTAAATTCAAACAGATGATATGAAAAGATAAAAAGGGGGGATTT
>NW_025819521.1:0-1401 GCF_002878395.1 Capsicum annuum
GTTTGCTCTGTTAGGTTATCGCACTACGGTTTGCACTTCACCAGGAGCACTCCCTATTTATTAGTGTACGGGACAGAAGCAGTCATTCCTGCAGAAGTTGAAATTCCCTCTCTTTGAGTCATTGTGGAAACAGAGATTGATGATGACGAATGGGTCAAAACCCGATTGGAACAATTGAGTTTGATTGAGGAAAAAAGGTTGACGTCGGTATGTCATGGCCAATAGTATCAGAGGAGAATGGCTCGAGCATATAACAAAAAGTTATGACCCAGACATTTTGAAATTGGTCAGTTAGTATTGAAGCGTATCCTTCCTCACCAGGTTGAAGCAAAAGGCAAGTTCTCCCCAAATTAGCAAGGTCCCTTTATTGTGAAGAAAGTATTGCCCAATGGAGCCTTATATTTGACAGATATTGAAGGCAAAATGGTAGAAATGGCTATCAATGCTGATGCGGTCAAAAAATATTATGTATGATATTTTATCCTTTGTTGATTTTATTGCATGTTTAGTACTTGCATTTTTAAAGATTGATATGATGAAGGCATTTTATTCTTTTATCCAAACATTGTGTCATCCTTTGTTTACCCGTTTGAGCTTAGTTGTATTTTTCTTTCATATCCCTCTTTTGGAATCAAAATAAAGTCAAAGATAAATGTCAGGAAAATAAGAAAAAAAGAAAGAGTTTGAAAATAAAAGAAAAAAATCAAATCGAATCAAAACAAAGAACAAGCTGATGGAACTACGTGCGACCTAATTCTCTTATCGAGAGAGTGAGATATGTAGGCTGCCCTATCAGGGCTCGGTCCAACTAAATAAGAATTTTGGAGTCACCCAGTCAACAAAAACTGGGGCATGAGTTAATGTGTTATTTGAGTCGATTCCAAAAGTTGTAAATTCCACCCTTACCTCAAGTGTCGTTTGAGCCTCCAGCCATTATTTTCTTTCAAACCTTATCCAAAAACTAGTTACAACCAAACAAAAACCTTCAGATCAATCTTTGATAATGTTAAGGCTAAGATTGTAATGGATACTATGATGCAGTTTGGGGTACTACTTGTTTTCCTCAGTGTAAGAAATCAGGAAAGAAATAAAAATGAGAGAGTCTTATTGGTGAAAACCCTCGCGGGCACCATAAGGCAATGGTGAGTTGAGAGAAATGAAAATGAGAGAGTCTTATTGGTGAAAACTCTCGCGGGCACCATAAGGTGGCGACGGCGAGTTTGAGAGAAAAGTGAAAAGTGAAATGGAAAAAGATTTGTTGGCTAAAGTATTTCAAGTTGTCTTCCATTGAATGTGATGTATGAGTCCAATGGATTTGAAGAAGCGGCTCAATGGCAATGGCATGAACTTAATGACAAATGGGAAGTTTGGATAGGAAGATCAGGCAGCTTAATCCAAAAT
>NW_025819522.1:0-1056 GCF_002878395.1 Capsicum annuum
AACTTGGGTAGCACAGAAGTTGAAGCATTATCTCTCATCCTATACTACTTATCTCATCTCCCGCATGGATCCTTTGAAGCCTATGCCGATGGGTCGATTGGCAAAGTGGCAAATATTGCTTACCGAGTTCGACATTGTATATGTGACTCGAACCGCCATGAAAGCCCAGGCCTTGGCAGATCATCTTGCTGAGAACCCCATCGATGAAGAGTACGAGCCATTAAAGACATATTTTTCTGGCGAAGAAGTGTCGTGTGTCGATGAAGTCGTTATAGATGTTGATCCAGGTTGGAGGTTATTTTTTTATGGAGCTGTCAATATGAAAGGAGTAGGAATAGGTGCGGTTCTTATCTCTGAATCGGGACAACAATTCCCAGTAACAGCACAACTTCGATTCTACTGTACTAACAATATGGCAGAGTACGAAGCCTATATTTTTGGTTTGAGGTTAGATGTTGACATGGGAGTCTAAAAATTATTGGTGTTGGGAGATTCGGATTTGCTCGTCCATCAAATTCAAGGCGATTGGGAGACGCGAGATTTAAAGCTCATCCTGTATCAACAATGCTTGCAGGGGCTATGTCAACGGTTTGTGTTAGTAAAATTTAAGCATATTCCAAGGATTCGTAATGAAATTGCTGATGCTTTAGTCACTCTGTCTTCAATGCTCCAACATCCTGACAAAGCTTACATCGATCCAGTCCATATACAGAGTCGTGACCAGCATGCTTACTGTAATGCGGTTGAAGAAGAGCTCGATGGAGAACCTTGGTTCTTGGATATCAAGCGGTACATTCAGTCAGGAGAATACCCAGTATATGCCACCAATGATTAAAAGAGGGCTCTTAGGCGTTTGACTAGTGGATTTTTCTTAAGTGGGGGAATCTTATATAAGAGAACCCCAGATCTGGGACTTTTAAGGTGTGTATATGCAAGAGAAGCCTCGGCAATCATGGTTGAAATACACTCTCGAGTATGCGGATCGCATATGAATGGTTATGTCTTGTCGAAGAAGATTCTTCGAGCGGGTTATTACTGGCTTACTATGGAAAGGGA
>NW_025819523.1:0-3915 GCF_002878395.1 Capsicum annuum
TTGCCTATTCAACAATTTCTACACTTAATTGACATGAACACATCACTTAGCAAGAAACTTGAAGAGGATTTATCATTAACAACACATAAATATCACATACTAAGGTTAAAGCTTGAAAATCTTGTAAACAAATATGAATCAAAACTCAATAATAGCATGGACATCAATTTCAACTCACATGAATCATGAAAACACATAAACATAATATCTTTGAAATTTATAAATTCTTGAGCTTCTTGAATGAAAGGGACCCAAGAATCAACATCTGCATACCTTAGGAAACACTTTCTTGAAGGCTCTTAGAGAGATTTTTGATTTCTCTTGATTTTTCTTGAAGAAGAAAGAAGGGTTTTGATTTTATGAAAACCCTAACTTCTGATGTTAAAGATGAAGAATGAAACTATGAGCCTTGATCGGTTATAAATAGGGGCTAAAAAGAGTGGGAAAAAAATCAAAAATCCCTTTTAAAATAGAGTTAAAAATGCAGAACGGGGGCTGCGATGGTTGAAGCGACGATCGAAGAGATGGTCCGTCGCTTAGTCTGATGGTCCGTTGCTTAGTCTGATAGTCCGTTGGATCGTCCGTCGCATGTTGGCTAGGATGAGGTCACACTGCCTTAATGGCGACGGTCCCAGCAACAGTCCGTCGCAGCCTTGACGGTCCGTCGTCCTGACCATTGCACTTGGTCCAAAAAAGGGAGTCACTGCTTTGATTTTGATGGGCTTGGCAACGGTCCATCGCAACCTCGACAGTCCATCAACCTGGACGTCGCACCTGCGCGATTCCGACTGTTTTCAGTAAAATGGCCATAACTTCCTCATCCGATTCTGGATTTTGACAAAATTGGTATCGATGGAAAGCTTATTCAATGTTATACATAAAAAAAGTTGATATTAAGGAAATTCTACATAGTTAAAAATATTTCTCACTTGGGAAGACGGTTCTCATACTTTTAGGGCCAGATTTACACTTCACTGAACACACTCTAAGGCTCAGACAATGCGAGAATTTTGCGGGTTCTTGCATAAACCAAGGTCATATTGCTACCAACAGATATCATAGACCCCCAATAGACACTTTAACCAATACTTGATTCACTTACCGGGGTAGAAAAAGGATCTAAAACAATCTCGGGATCAAGACCAAAACACACAACCACATATGGGGTAATATAGGAAAGAGTGGACCCCAGATCAAGCAAACAATACATATCACGTGAAAAGAGTTATAATGTATCAGTCATGACATCAAGAAATGCCTTATATTCCTTCCAAGATGCAAGAGCATACAATTTATTCTGGCCAGTACTAGTACTAGAAGCAGGAGTTGTTGCGACCAAGCGCACACACAAGTGTACGTGGTCTCACCAAGTAATAAAATAACCTTAAATAAAGACGAATATCGATCCCTCATAGAATTTTGTTAAGAAACTATCAAATTATAGTTTAACTATAGAGATTAAACTAGTTCAAATGTAACCAAAAGAGTTTTGATTATTTATAACTTAAAGTTAAGTAAAGTAAAGACTGTGGACAATCAATGGATGAAAACCTAGGGTTAAAGCACTATGAACAATCGTACTATGCTATTGAATTTCATTCGTTAGATTACTTGTTTTGAATTTTTATTCATAGGGTTGATTTTATGATCATGGTCTCCCGACCTCTAACCATCTATCTAGCTTAGACCCACAACTACATAATTGAGCAGGGATGTGAGAACTAAGCTAAACACATTTATATTTCATCCTGTAGTGAACCAAGTAGGGCTTATAGGTATATCCCTATCCTAGATTCTAATTCAAATCCCCTATTTTATAACGGAATAAGAACCATACTCTATTTACCCCCACATTCTATCTTCCTATTCCCCCTTCTAAGATCACAAGGTCAATAATATATGTATTCTAGGGGTCAAAAATAATTAAAATAATCATAACAAGGTTACAAAAAAAACAAAATATGATAAATAAACAAAACCAAATCAATTCGTAGCAATCGTAGTCATGTTCTTGGCTTTAACCCTGGAAAGGGGGATTTAGCCACTAATGGTCATAACCGTAATCCAAATCAAAGAGTAAATGATATAATCCATTAGGAAGCTAATTTAAACCTAATTAAAGTGTTGATAAGCCCCTCTCTAAATATCTAAGAAATCAAAGGTGATTATAATGTGTTCAGTAAGTCTTATTTTAATAGAAGGCTTTTCGCTGTGTGAAATAGGGGTTGCGATGCAATGGGTAGTCAACTTAAGAAAGGGTCATGGTGTGATAGGTAGTAAAGTAAATTTGGGGTCACGGTGAGATACTTTATTAAGTAAAATTTGGGTTGCACCATGGGTCTATCGTGACCCTTCACTGGAAATTTCATTTTGACGTCCAAACATTGTCTTGTGCCTTTGTCTTCAATCCTAAACCTTTTGGTGTTATTTACCTTCAATTTCCAGATTTTATATTCTTCATATATCACCATAATCAACTCAAAAAGCATCCTACATCATCATACACCATGTATTAGAGCTCAAAACAGCACAATATCAAGAATGGTGAACTAGAAACTCAAGCTAAGACTAATGTCATCCTTTAAATCTTTAACTTATTGTTTGACACTTGGCTTTTTCCAATTGACCCTTGAACATTAAAATCAAGTTTTTCCGCACATAATTACACAATAATACCATTATGAACTCATTAAACACAATAGAATCCATTGAGATCAGCTAGACAAACACCTAGCTCAAGCTAGTAACACTAGTTTTCACATTTGAACTCTAAGTGACCAATTTAAGTACAAACTTGTTTGAAAGACACCATAAATATTATAATACCATTCTTAAACATTTATATGCTTATTTATATCATCATTCATACATTAATCACATGAGAAGTCCTCAAAACACAGCTAAATAAGCTAGGATAATATCACTAAAGTGCATAAAACTACCTCGGACACCACCCCACTCTTAAAGCCTTGTTCGTCCTCGAACAATTCTTTACTATAATCATAGTAAGATGAGGTGAATCCGCACTTCTACTATAGGAAGACACTTAGGATAGAACTACAATGACTACACAGAATGCAAGTTTTTACACTAAGCTTAATATGTACACAATTGAAATTCAAGAATACTACTCCAAAACATCCTAGCCCCAAGAATTGACTCACGTAGTTAGAAAACTCATACATATTTTTCAATCACAGACATCATTCAAATTACCCACATTCATCAAACACGTGCCTTCACAATAAGAGAGTTACCCTTAATCACTCACATAAAAGCAATTTATAACAAAATGGATATAAAAATCAAATTACACTCACTCTCACAAGGAATTCACAAGTTACACAAAATGAACCATAGGTTTTGTCTTAGTGTAGCACTCCACTAATGTCAGAATATTAAGGTTTAAGATTAAATAGGTCTTTATGGGTCGTAATGTAGGCTGAGGGATGGGTAGGAACTATTCTAGCCAGTAAAAGTGACTATCTTCCATAAACTTTTTAATACATCACATTATACAATAAACTCACCTCTAAAAACTATATTTAACTACTTTTGTCCACCCATATATTTTGTTTTGCCCATCTCATTAAGATCATTCACATAAACTATGGTGGGAGTATTGTCTATGCCCAACTTATTCAATTTGATCAAATTTTTATTCTTTTCATTACTCAACTCCCAACCATACACATATCAATTTTTCTAACACCAATAGCTCTTACTTAGGTTCTTCAACTTCACATTTTTACTACTTGAATTTCCAACTCCTTAACTCAATTAATTTTACACTAAAGCACTTACGAGCTTTGGATTAAATTAAGGTCAATCAAAGAAAGGGATATATGCTACGTATGAGGCTGCCAAAGAAAATAACTAAAGGCAAAATGGGGATAACTAGGATTACACACAATG
>NW_025819524.1:0-1241 GCF_002878395.1 Capsicum annuum
TTATTTAGATTAGGAAAATAGGGACGACTTATAAATGTCGTAAAGGCATGAGAAACGTGCCAAAATTTGTGGTGAGGCAGAAAAGTACTACTATCGGTAAGCCACACGTCAATATAATAAATAATTTCAAAATAAATTAAAAGCGGGAGGCAAACAACTTTTAGGTTAACAAATATTATAAATCCTAAAAAAAAAAAAAATTTTTTAAGCCAGACGTAAGTCATTAAAGCAACCGTTCTAGAACCACGGGACTCGAGGGGTGCCTAACACCTTCCCCTCGGTCAACAAAATTCCTTATCCGGATTTCTAGCTCGCAGACGAAAAATAAAAATTAAAGAGTCATTTCCTTTTGAATAGGGATTCAATAAGGTGACTTGGAACACCCAAACTCAATTCCAAGTGGCGACTCTGTAAGTAAAGTAATCCCTTTTCAAAACGTCACTTTAATCGAAAAAACCATTTTTCTCTAAAACCAACTCCCTAGCGGGGTCGGATGCGATGAAAAACTGGGGGTGTGACACCGGTAACCATCTAACTCTCTTAGAGCCTATTTTTAACCTTTTCTAAACATGCATCTTTATAAATTCAAAATCTAATAATCTGATTCTGTTATGGCATTCATCTGTTTGGTATCCTCATACTAAGACTTGAAAGTCATATATCTAATACATTAAATATCATGTTACACTCCTTTCATTCAAACGGTACAAGAGAATTCGTATTTCAACATAAATGAAAACTTATGCAAAGATTTTCTCTTTTAATTCTTAAATATGTGGTGGTCAATTACTTTGTAGCAAACCATGCAAGTTTTCAATAATCCTCTTTAACATTCACAAATAAGAAAAATGCCCTCTCTTTAATTCACAACCCATCTCAAATCATTTAACAATGGCCAAAAACATTTATACCATGCTTGTAAATGTAAAATTCATCAATTCGTAACATGTAAAATCAAAAGGTGTCATAACAAGAGAGTGAGTATAAATATCCATGCTCTCAATTCAACATTAAAACACCAAACACATGCATACATATATAAGAACAAAGATCTAATTTAAGGAAAAACCTCAAGATTAAAACATATATTATCAAAAAGGGTTCAAAATGCATACTTGATAATACAAATTCAAAACCCTTCATAAATCCATGATTTCTTAACTTTAAAACTAACTCAAAACAATTTCAATATGTCCATGAAGTTTAGAAAACCCCATGTACCTTAGATTACTTAGTTTGAA
>NW_025819525.1:0-1155 GCF_002878395.1 Capsicum annuum
CTCAATAGTATGATATTAATGTATTATTCAAAATATTTTGATATATAGATTCAGTTATCGAGTTTTTGATTACTACATACGTTACTACACGAGATATACATACATACATATATATATATATATATATATATATATATATATATATATTCAATTGGCTATCAGCTTTCAAATACGTAACATAAACATCACATACACGATTTTACTACCCCATAATAATATACAACGTATTTCACATATACTGATCAGATACAAAATTTTTAAGCGAAAAAACTCAAATTCACCGCCAAAATTTGGCGGTCATTCAAAATTCAAAATTCAAAATTCAAAGCAAATGGTACATATATGCCAAGTTTAGGATTCAATTTTCTGTCTCCCTCTCCCCTACTTCCTCCCCCCATATACCTCGTAATAATAGTCTTACGTTATTACAACTTCAAAAACATACGTGTATCTACATTGATCCAAAATAGTATATCTACTTCCTCAATAGTAAGATATATATCAACGTATCATTCAAACTATTTTGATATATAGATTCAGTTATCTAGCTTTCGATTACTACATACGTCAATACACGAGATATACGCATATATACATATATTCAATTGTCTATCAGCTTTCACACACGTACTATAAACATCACATATACGATTTTACTACCCCATAATAACATATAACGTATTTCACAAATACTCAGATGAATTATAAAATACATTATCTTATGTCATTAATATACCTTCACTGTATAATATGTATATACTATGTATATATATGCCTATACATACACACACATATACACAATATTGACTATATCAAGTTCTAAATACTTACTACATATATCACAAACGTACACAAGTATATTATCCAATAATATAATACGATGTGTTTCTTATACATACTCAGATGAGTGATCCATTAACTATACTTGATTAGCTTAATATACTGACCCCACTCTGTGGGAACACATTGGGTGTTGTTGTTGTTGTTAATTAGCTTATATATATATATACATATTCATTATACAAAGATTATTCATGTTTTAACGTCATTTAACGTATATACAAAGAAAAATATTTATTTTATATATTGAAACATAAGTAAAAGATAAAGATTATGTTTAGTAATTTGTTTATTTTATTTGATATATATTTTAGT
>NW_025819526.1:0-1051 GCF_002878395.1 Capsicum annuum
AGTTCGTACATGAAAGAAAGGGATTCTAGGCAATTACAAATTAGAAAACAAAACTATTATAGAGGCGATTACAAATAAATCAAGGAAAGAAAAACTAAAAAATTCCTCAAACATAGTATATTTTTACCGCAGCATAATTGATTGGTTTGGTCCACTCTTGACCATCCATCTCAGATAAATTAGGGCTCCTCTAAAAAGTACCTTGCAAACTATGTATAGTCCTTGCAAGTTTGGAGCGAACTTGCCTTCGTACTCTTCTTGATGAGGGAATATGCATTTGAGAACCAATTACCCAACTTCAAATGTTCAAATTCTTACTTTCTTGTTGAAAGCAAGGATCATCCTGTGTTGATACAACTGACCATGACACACGATAAATATTCTCTTCTCATCGATCAACATAGTTGTTCATAGCGAGCGTGAACCCATTCTTCGTTACATAATCCGGATTCTTGAATAATCTTTAAGCAAGGTATTGTAACTTCGGTAGGTATCACAACTTCATTCCCATAAATAAGTAGATAAGAAGTTGCCCCAGTGGAGGTTCGAAACTCTAGAAGAGCATAGGGTAACATCTTATACCATGATCTATCATTTTTGACCATCTTCCTTAAGATCTTCTTGATATTATTATTGGCGACTTCTACAGCTTCATTCATCTATGGACGATATGCAGTTGAGTTATGATGAATAATTTTAAACTGATCACAAATCTTATTCATCAAATGACTGTTTAAGCTTTCCCCGTTATCGGTAATGATCGATTATAGCACTCCAAATCTACAAATCAAGTTAATTTTGATGAAATATGCAACAACTTTCTTGGTGATGGCTCTATATGAAGTAGATTCAACCCACTTAGTAAAGTAATCAATAGTAACCAAAATGAATCTATGCATGTTTGATGCCGGTAGCTCTATTGGCCCGATAACGTCCATACCCCAAGCTAAGAAAGGCCAAGGCAAACTCATCGCATAAAGCTCATATGGTGGCATTCGAATCAAATCTCTGTGTATCTAACATTTTGGGCACTTCTGAACATACTTGCTAC
>NW_025819527.1:0-1049 GCF_002878395.1 Capsicum annuum
ACAATAAGTGGTAAATAACTGGTATTACTGTCACGACCTGAACCGGGACCCTGGCCGTGACGAGCATTCCTGAACCGTGAAGGCCCGGGACGCCCTTTGTCTATCTGGTAATCATGCACAACATTCATATAATAAAAGATAATGCGGAAATAGAAATCTAATACGGAAACATGGTCAGTCTGAATGTGATCATAATACTAAAAACTGAAATCCAAAATACATCTGGATAATAATAATGTCTGACTCAGTCTGCGAAATCTCTACTATGAACTAAACAAAACTGTCTGAAAACTGGGACAAGGCCTCCAGTAGACCAAACCATGACTAAAGATACATATCTGAAAGTACACAGGCCTTCTGGAATATAGAAGGCTCACCCCTGCACAATCTGCTCTGCGATCTGAAATACCTACTGTTTATCTGGACCCCTAGACTGTGTCTCAAAACCTGGAAGGAGGGGGTCAGCACAAATGTACTGGCACGCGAAGCAATCCAAAATAAATTATTTGAACATATATATAATAGATGAGAGCAATTTTTATCAACACATCATGAATAAAATAGTTTATGAAAACACATGGGCATCATTCAAAAATCATAAGACATTCTTGTTAAAACAATTTCTGATCTTTGTATTACTTCTGAGTAAGGTGGCACTCCCCTACAAGTCTGATATTCCACGAGTTATATGGAATCCACCATTGACTCGGCGAGGAAGCTCCCAACCCAAGTTTGCCGCAAGGGTTGGAGTGTCTGAGTCTGATACGCCACACGGCACTTAAGCCAGCGTATAATAATATACCCGGATCAGCAAATCACGGTTTTGGGCAATGAGTTGTCTGAACTCACGCCTTCTTCGGGGACCACCTAACATCTCTTTATGCCCAATTTTTAACCTTTTCTGAACATGTGTCATTCTGAAATTTCGAAATCATGAAAGTCTGATAAAATCTGATTTCTGAACTAGTCTGTGTCTGTTATGGCATTTGTCTGAGTTGGTAACGTCATACCAAGACTTGCAAGTCCTATTTCTGAGCCATAATGCATTA
>NW_025819528.1:0-1413 GCF_002878395.1 Capsicum annuum
TACAAACACAATAAAATCATAATACAAATATAATTCAATATAATATACAATCAATTATAAAATACAAATACAAAACAGTTCTTTAAAATACAAGTGTGAATTATATAAAATATAAATGATGGTGCGAACTAACAAATACAAATACAAGTGTGAACTATAAAATACAAATATAAATGCGAACTACAAAATACAAATATAAGTGGGAACTTTAAAATATAAATTCAAATACAGTTGTATCAATGAATATAAAAATATAAAGGACGGTGTGACTACAAATAGATAAATAATTATGATATTTACGTTATTATCAATGACTTATGCTCGAGTAGTTATATTTTTTCAAAAATACAAAAACATATAAAATAGAACAAAAAAAATGATAAAGAAAATAAGTACAAAAAAGAAAAGTAAAAAAAAAAAGGAAAGAGAGATAGAAGAGAGGAAAAAATATATAAAAAATAAAAAAAATAAAAATAGGAAAAATTAGAAAAAAGAAGAAGAAAAATTGAGGAAAACACGAAAAAGAAAAAAATATAAAAAAGATAAAAAAGAAAAAAATTGGTAGTGTTTTTGGTAAGACTAAATATGTAGTGTATTTAAGATTTTATGAATACAAATCACTGAGTAAAAGTGAATACAACGGCTGTGAATCGAATACAACAACTAAATGGTACTGTATTTATATTTTATATGAATACAACTATTGATAAAATTAAATACAACAAAGTAAATTGAATATAATGATTATAAATAATAATTATATAAAATATAATTATGAAATATAAATTTTCCAGTAAAATATAGTTATTTTTGAAAGGTCCAGGAAAAAAAAACCCTTCCTACCAAACACAGACCAAATGTCATATATGAGATTTTCGTGAAGGTTGCTTGTTTGTTGCGTGTGCAAACAAATATATGGAAACGTGCGGAATAGTAATGCAGCTTTTCATTCCAAATGAAGCCAGAGCTGTACATTTTGTTCAACTGAGTACTCATTCCACAATTACAGTGTCCATGACATTATATACATTAGTTTACTATCAGAAAAATGATGGGATAAGTTATTTCACCATAAATTAATCTTTTTAATCAAATAAGATATTTAAGTGATTTTTTATTTTATTTCATAATAATTTATTTTTTGATTACTTATGCCTCACACAAAACTTAATTAGTTATTTAAGAACAAGGGCGATTGACATGCAGTACATCATTCAGAATTTGAAAAAGGATAAAAAAAAATTTTTTTAGTATTGAAATTGACTCTAAAATATTCTCCTTTAATTTATTAATTTTAAAATACCGTTTCATCCACTTTTATAACCATTTTTATCCTTACCACTAATAAAACTAAATTTAACCATACTAAAAAAAATTATTTATTGCTTGAAAGTCAACTATTAGTTGACAATT
>NW_025819529.1:0-1040 GCF_002878395.1 Capsicum annuum
CAGTAATGATGCTACAGGATAAATTCGTACAATGTGCAGCAGTGTACAACTGTCACACAATATTCCTCAAGAAGTAAGCATGTGATGGACCTGATCCTTGAATGTAATGAAAGTTATCATCAAAACTCAATTCACCATATAAAGATCGATGATTAGGATACAAGAATAACAATAATCAAGTGTTATTATACTCGTATGTAGTGGAGGAGTTAGAAGTTTTATAAAAAGCGTTCGATATAATTTTCTGAGGAAGAGTGTTCACATGACCCTCTCATCTTTCTCTTTATTTATTATTTATGTAGTATCTCATTCTTTACTGCTAGTTACTACTTGTTACTTTATTTGATCTGTTTATCTTGCTAATATGTTTTGTCGTTATTTTTCTTTCAATTTTGATTTATTTATATTCTTTTAAATAAAAACCGATCGAAAACAACTTCTTTACTCATATAAATACGTAAGAATAAGATTTGTTTACATTTTATTCTTTTACTACTACTATAGTTACTACTTTGTCCGTCTCGAATTATCCGTGCACAACTATTAAGAAAACAATAATTGGTAATGTAACTTTACCATTTTACCCCTATAAATTGTGTCATGTTGTTCGTTCCAATATTGATAGAGTTATTATATGGCTGATACCAAGACACTTTTTGCATGGATAATTAGGTTTATAGGATTACCAAAATTTTTTCAACATTTTTTAATATTTGATAATTTAATGTTGGTAACAAGGAGTAATCAATTACTAAGGGTATAATGGAAAAAAAATTATCTTGTCTTAATTAATGAAAAAAAACAAGTAAAATAAGAAATTAAATTAGAAAATTTGGGACGGATAATTTGGGACAGGGGAATATAAGTTAAATTCTATTATTTTCTGTGCAATTATCCATCCAAAAAATAAGAAAAAGAGAGGATGTTGGGTCCAAATGCTGAACACATGCATGCAGGAAAACTGTGTGCATTTGACTTATTCCAGCATAATTCCAAAACTATGGAAACTGAATTAGAGGCAAAATGAAAATAAAATAAAA
>NW_025819530.1:0-1096 GCF_002878395.1 Capsicum annuum
GTAGAAAGAAAAATATTAATTAATTCTTCTATCATATATTTTAAGAGTCCTATATATTTTAGGGAGTCTAGTAGAAAGAAAAATATTAATTAATTCTTCTACCATATATTTTAGGAGTCCTATATATTTTAGAAAGTCTAGTTAATATAATAAAAAATAATTAAATAATAAATTAAAAAATAGTGAAAAGACAATTTTGTCTAAAGAAGAGTCTTTTAATGGAGGGCAAAAAGTTCAAATCACTTTTATAAGGATCTTCGCACTTTTAATATATTATAGATATATATAGATAGATTATAGATAGATATAGATAATATGTTTCATGTTTATTTAAAATACTAGTTTAGTTAGACGCACCTTGCGCGTGTACCTTATTTTAATGAGTCCAAACACTACATTAGATAAGATATTTTTTTAATAGTAAAAATGAATATAATAATTAAATTTAATATCTTTTGAGTATCTAAAGATGGAGAATTTATTTATTAAACCTAATCTTTACCAAAAATATTTTTAAAAGTCGATCGGCATTCATCTGCCATATATAAATTGCAACAAAATAATACAATGATAGAGATATCAAAATAATACAATTAAATCTAGTTCTTACACAAATTTTTTTTTTCAAAGTCATCCGACACTCATCTACCCCCTGCAAACAATAACAAAATAATACGATAATAGAGTTATCAAAATAATATAACTAAATCTAACCTTCACATAAAAAAAATTCTCAAAGCCTACCAACATTTATCTATCACCTGTAAATTGCAACAAAATAATACGATAAAAGTGATATCAAAACAATACAATTAAACTTAAATTTTACACATAAAAATTTCTCAAAGCCGATCGAGATTCATCTACGAACTGTAAACTACCACAAAATAACAAACTAATAGAGATATTACGATAATACAATTAAACCTAATTTTTATCTAAAAAAATTCAAAGCCGACGCACATTCATATAACATTTGTAAATTAAAATAAAACAATAAGACAATAAAGATATCAAAATAATATAATTAAACCTAATATTTACACAAGAAATTCTTCAAAGTCAACTGACATTCATCTACGGCCTGTAAACTATA
>NW_025819531.1:0-5319 GCF_002878395.1 Capsicum annuum
AAATTGGACATATTTTTTAATGAAAAATATGTATCACTGGTTTATATTCTTAGCATATATATGGTATAAACTATTTATATTCGAATAGTATAATAAAGATGTACACAATATAATATAAATAATCAAATTAAAAATGAGAATAATTTGTGGCAGTGGTAAACTAATCTGCTACAACTTTATTAATTCCATAAATATAGAAAATGATTATTCATTATTAATTACACGACTATAATTCCTTAAACGTCTGTATCACAACAGAAAAATTATTATTATTATTATTATTATTATTATTATTATTATAGTAATTAGGATCATTAGCAGTAAAATAATGTCCTAATAAGGGAGAAAAATAATGATGAGAGAGAAAAAGAGATATATATTAATTAGGATAGCATTAAGTTTGAAATTATAATTATCTTATTCTTTAAAATTGCTATATACGTAATATTGAAAAAGTACTGTTATGAGAGTTTTATGTAAAAATTTAAAAGATTGGGGTTATATTTAATAATAATAAAAGTTGAAATTGGAGTTGAAAAATTGTGAAAACACCAAAAACTTGTTTTCCTTTTTTAGAAAAAAATTTCAAAATTATTTTTCGAATTTTTATAGCCAAACACCACAATTTTCAACTTCGAAAAAATTTCTCGAAAAAAGGAAAAACGGAAAAAAATTTCATGGCCAAACGAGTTCTTAATTAAACCTAACCTTTAGCAAAAAAAATCTATCACATGTAAACTACAACAAAATAATACGATGATAGAGACAATAAAATAATACAATTAAATCCAACCTTTATACAAAAATTTTCTCAAGGCCTTCCAACACTCATTTAATACCTGCAAACTCTAATAAAATAATACGATAATAGAGATATCAAAATAATACAACTAAATCTAACTTTTACACAAAAAAACTCTCAAAGCAGAGATATCAAAACAATACAATCAAATCTAACCTTTACCTAAAAGAATTCTTTAAAGGCGATCGACATTTATCTAGCACCTGTAAACTACAACAAAATAATACGATAAAAGAGATATCAAAACAATACAATTATTCTTAAATTTTACACACAAAAATTCCCCCAAGCCGATGGACATTCATCTACAACTTATAAACTACCACAAAATAATAAATTAATAGAGATATTAAGACAATACAATTAAACCTAACAATTACACAAAAAATTCCTCAAAATAATAAACTAATAGAGATATTAAGACAATACAATTAAACCTAACCTTTACAAAAAAAGTTTCTTAAAGTCGATCGACATTCATCTACGACCTGTAAACTACAACAAAATAATATAATAGTGATCAAAGCTCCGATTTTGATAAAAATAATTCTTGTCTGAGCAAAAATTTTAACCCTAAAAGAATGACTTGAATGAAAATAGAGAAGATATATATATACACACGTTGAATTCTATTATATTGACAAAAATAGTAAAGAAGTTGAGGATTAAAAATTAAGCATCTACCAATCTAGACATGCAACCGAATCAAGTTAGATGAATATGTCACATTCTTTTAAATACATGAGTTTGAAATATACGTCCTTTGTTTTATTAAGTTGTAAATAAAAACTTTTCATGCAATAGCCTATTTTCCGTCCTTTAGAGTGTGGATTGATTTATTGGTTGCATGAGTTGATAGTGTAATAGTTTAATAATAGATTTATTGGCTGCATACACCTGAGAATAATAGATTTATTGGCTGCATAAGTTTGATAGTGTCGTCCTTGCATACACCTGAATAATAGATTTATTGGTTGCATGCACCTGAAAAAATTCGTCCTTGCATACACCTCTTCTCCGTCCTTTGTTTTATTAAGTTTGATAGTGTAATAGTTTAACGTTCATCTGAATATTCATAAAAGTATTTTCTTAATAGAATTTTATTTTAGGAGTATTTTTTTAATTGATCGGTACAAAGAAAAATATTAATTAATTTTCCTTCCATATATTTTAGGAGTCCCATATATTTTAGGAGTAATCAATATAATAAAACTAATTAAATAATAAATTAAAGAAAATAATGAAAAGACAGTTTTATTTGAAGGGCGATCTTTTAATAAAGGGCAAAAAGTTCAAATCACTTGTTCTTTAAGCTTTTAATATATTATATAGATTATAGATTATTCCTTCATTCCATGCCGCGAAGATGGGCATAATATACCTGGGATCATAATTGACAAAATTTATGATTTATTTCTTCACCGGTGCACACAAAGCATCCCTTTCAATTTCATCAGACTCCGGGAGGAAACTTTCATTACGGACGAAGGCAATATAGTTAGGAACTTTCCATTTTCAAACTCTAATGATAAATCGATCAGGTTTGTCTTCAAAATTCGGTTTAGCCAGCCAATACATGCATTCCTTCACTAGCAACCCTCGACCATACGGGTGACAGGGAGGCGTCCCAGCAATTTCTTTCCAAACCTGCCCATTTGTTAGGCTAGTAAATGTGAACACCTCGCGTCTCAACTGAAAAGATTTATGAAGCACAAAATAAGGAATATGCCCTGGAGCACAGGTGTAGAAAAAGTTGACCACTTCGTATTCCTTTGTTGAATGATGATATCCAAACCCGGTAGTTGAAGCCTGAAGGTATGTATTCTACTAACTCATTAGGTGAACATTTGGGTAATTTACAAAATTGCTTCATAACAGGATTGCATAAATAAATTCGACCGCGAGTCGATGAAATGCAAAGTAAACCATAGGAGACAATCATACTGGAGGGTGATGCTGTATAACTCATTGATTTCTCCCTTTCCTTGCATGTCTACTGAAATAAATTGCAGCCTGCCCCTTTTTATGTACCGTGGCCTTCTCTGTTTCAGAGGAATGAATTTCACAAAAAGAACTTGGGTGTTTTTGTTGAATGTCTCAGGTGAGAATGAACAAATAAAGGAGTCGTAATATAGTCATTCCAAGACTGTGATGCACACTTTATCATGGATAACGTATTCACCGCGCATCTTACAAAAATACAGCTCATAACATGAGCACATAGCTTGTTACACCCAATATTACCATTATTATTTGCATTCTCCTCTCTTTCCTTTGTAATGATCGTTTCCACTTCTTGTTAAGCTGCAATCAACCATAGCAAATATATTACAATATGATTTATTTTTTTTCAAATATTTTTCTGTTAACAAAAAAAACAAAGAATCCATATATTCAACACAGTAACGAAAAATCAAAAGGCTATAATATTTGTATCAGATACGGACATTGGCATAATCAGAAATTAATTTTGTAACAAAGATGTTCGACTAACCACGCTTCACTACACATGGCTACGCCTCTGGATATGGATCAAAAGCAGTTTTTCCACTTGCCAGCTTCTGTCAATTTCCTTCCCTTCGTTCATACTTCCTATTTTTTGCTATGGCACAAAGGAGATGAGCGTGACTGTAGAGGATATTGCACGCTATATTATATAGAGAGAGAAGAAGAGGAATCCCCTAAGTTTGGGACTCTCATATTCTCATGGTATTTATTATTATATTTGCACCTACAATATCACTTGCTGTACTATAGTGTATTCGATGTAGTTACGGTATGGCACTGAATCGATAATTTTGGTTTTCTAAGTTTTAAAAAGTGGAATTTTCAAAGAATTTAAGTTTTGTGCATCATCATCAGTGTACGCTCAGGTAATCTTGACTTGCTATTACAGGTTATTTAAATTTTTTTTAAAAAAAATTTTATGAAAATAATTTGATAGAAATTTTTAGGTAAAAAGGTCACGAAGGATTTAGATTTCTTAATTATAGGGAAATAATTAAAAGAAGATTCTTAACTATTATGAGATATAATAAACTTATTATTTAAATAACAATAATTTCAATAAAAGCTCAAACTGACCTATTTTTGGAAAATAAAAAATTTCATTTTTTAGACAGATTAAATGTATGGTAGTAGCCTAGGATTTGTAGAATTTGTTAAGAACAAGAAGTATTTTGATAAATAACTATTAACGTGCAAATTTAGGATTTGTATGTATGTATTTGAAAGTAGAATTTCAACATATATATGACATCTTCTACTTTTACTATATTTTTAAAATTTTAATTTTGATTTGAGTCATCTTTTTGCTTTCATGATCATCGTTTTTTCTACCTTTCCTTTATTTCTTGTGGCTAATAGCTTGTATAATTATATATGAATCGTACATAATTAATAATTAATAATGAATTCTCCCTTTTTAATAATTTTTTTGTATTTTTTCAGGTAAAATTTGAACAATAAATACTCTTCTTTAGATAATTTCTCATGAATCTCCTTCAATTGATATTTTTTCTCGATAATTGAATAAAACAAGGATGATGTTGATGAACGATTTAGCTGGAAAAAAATTGCTTGCACCAGGACAAGCCCCCTTCCACTTAAGATACTCTATATTTTATTTCGGAATTGGCTTTCAAACCGCAATATAAAATTTGGTAGTTCTCCTTTTAATTATTAATTTTATTTATGTCAATGACTCAGTTATTCTGAATTTCTTTTTATGTACTTTCATCTAATTTTTTTTAAAACTTGAATTTTAATGTCAAGAAAATTTGAGTTTAACTGATGTGAGATTTTTCAGGTGAGACCAAGGTTGTTAATTTATTTGCAATAGTACTATTTGTGTTGTTTCATTGTTTTAATATGGCTGATTTTTTTCTGTCATGATATGATCTATTGTTTAAGAAAATTGTTATTGATTTGTATTGTTCTGCCATGTAGTAGTACATTTGTAATGAAATTTAATGTTATTTTTTCAGTGTTTTGTACTTAATAATATAACGTACATATAATAATTTATTTTTTAATATATCTATATTATTAATTAACGTTATACACACGTGCAAAACACGTACACTTGACTAGTTATATATAATTATCAATCTTGTATAATTGAAGCGTATAATTGGGCATAAAAGTTGTGTATTACACAAATATGGTTTAAATAGTGTATTTATACATAAAGTATGCTACTTAGCTAGTTAGCGTAAATAATTTCAAAACTTGATAGAGCGTAATTTCCTTTTAAAAATATTATGTCACTATCATACCAAATTAATTAGGTTGGTTTCTATTTTAAAGTTTTTCGTGATGTGTGGTACGGTTAATCGATAATCATTGTTTGGCTGACTTCAACCTACATATAGTATATAATAATGAATTATGACTTCGATTTTTCAAGAAACAGCTTGTTTATATCATATTAATATCTTACACATGCAGAAATATTCAGAAGAAAGTACAAGCAATTAATTCCCTTGTATAATACTGTATAAAAGTTGTTTATGCAC
>NW_025819532.1:0-1655 GCF_002878395.1 Capsicum annuum
TAACCCAACCCGGACTGAAACCGGCCCACAACTCGGTTAAACTAAATGGGTCGATTCCGATTTGGCCCGGCCCGGCCCACTTGACACCTTTAACTTTAAGCATATGTATAGGCTAGGTGGGTCGATTACTATAATTATTGTTACAGAAAATTCAATTTGCGATGATGAATTTATACTTTGGATAAATATATCTTTTATATTGGACAAGTAATGATAGACGGACGAGTAATACAAGTAAAAAATTGACCGTATATCCCATTAAAAAGCTTGATGATAATTAAAGTAGGATATAACTCTTAAATTAATTTGCAAAATCCCAAGGAATGAGATAATTCTTCATATATAGTATGATTAGTGTATTAATTCTAATTAACACTGTATAAGATATATATTTGTGTTGTGCATAACTATTTGACTTCTTTTTTATGAGTGCCCATTTTTTGCAAACAAATAATCAACCTTATTGTCTCTTTAAATCATAGCTTGGTTAGATGTTTTATTCTGTGCAGGCTGCTAATACTAATATTTGTAAGCATTTTGATTGAGTTTGAAATACTTTGGATCTTATATCAAAATTTTCCATCATGATGCGTCAATAAAACATGATATAAAGAGTATATATATTACATTTTGATATTATATGTCATTTCATTGTGAATATTCTTCTTAATTAGTTGACAATTACTATAATACAGTATTGGGAGAAGTTTGATTTAAGGCGGTGGACTGGAGATGTTTGATTTAAGGTGGACGTATGTATAAGTAATCTAGAAATAATATTACTTTGAAACTATAATCTTATCGCTACTTTGAACTAATGATTATAATCTAGAATCTAATTAATTAAATTTCAACCTTGCTATTATTGCTAATGATGGATTACCTATTAAAAAAATTCCTTATTGCCATCACTTGATGGTAATTGAGGGTTGATCATGCATGCATAAATTTGTATTTACGAGTTGTTCGATTATTTTTGGCAAACAACATAAATTTCAACAGTTTAGAACTTAATTATACAAAATTCCAATATTTTGTGTTATTATTAAAAATTCCGATTTTGGGTTTGTCGAGATACATAATTAGTTCCTGATACATCCGACCACGATACATTTTTTTTCCCTTTGTAAAGTTACATAATTAGCTCCCGATACACTTTTTCAGATTTTGGGTCCGTCGAGAAACATAAATATACATCCAAAGAAGATACATTTTTTCTTTTGTAAAGATACATAATTAGCTCCCAATATTTTTTTTTCGATTTTGGGTCTATCGAGGTACATAATTAGCTCCTAATACATCCAACGATGATGCATAATTTGTTGGGATCTTTACAATTAATTTGTAAGCATGAAAATTCATATAAATATGATAAGTTAAGGTGCATGTTTATGTCATTTTCCCGATTATTTTGCACAAAATTTGTTGATCACTGACAAAAGTTTGTTCCCTAACTGGGCCTCATTAAAATTTCAAATGGGCTTTACAGATGGGCCGGCCTCTATACTATCTTCTGTAGGCATTTGCACTTTAATTTGTGTCTCTCGTAATAAATAATTTTTTCATTCGACATAAGTTTATATCTTCATAGCATAGTCACAGGTTATACCCAACGATGACTTAAATTTCTAAAGAACTTATTCCTCACTAGATAT
>NW_025819533.1:0-8629 GCF_002878395.1 Capsicum annuum
AGCTCAACCACATCCATTTTCATAAACATCCCTTGAAGTCTTTGTAGTTCACGAGCTTGACTACTAATAAATGGTGTTGAGCTCGTGACATTCGAGCAGTATTTGTATGCCAAATTTTTGAAAAATGAGTTTTGGTTGAATGCAGTAACTTTCTTAGGTTATTTATTTCTAGTGAGGGGATAAGGATGGATCCACAAAAAGTTACGGTGGTTAAGAAATAGCCTAAACCCATGACTCAAACTGACATTTAGAGTTTCTTGATTTTGGATAGGTATTATCAGTGGTTTGTGGAAAGCTTTTCGATAATAGCTGCCCTATTGACCAAATTAACTTAAAAGAAGGTCAAGCTTTACTGGTCGGATGTTTGTGACGGGTGTTTTGAGAAATTGAAGGATAAGTTAACTTTGGCCCTGGTTTTGACCTTGCCAAAAAGTACGGAGGGATTTGTGGTTTATTATGATGCATCCCAAGTGGGACTTGGTTGTGTTCTGATACTGCATGGGAAGATGATTGCATATGCTTCCAAGCAGTTAAAGGTGCAAGAGAGGAATTTCCTAGTCATGATTTGGAGCATTTAGCATTTATCTTTTCTTTGAAAATCTGGTAACATTATTTGTATGGAGTGCACGTAGATATTTTTTTGGATCATAACAGTCTACTATATATTTTCACTTAGAAGAAGCTTAATCTCAGGCAAAGGAGGTGGCTTGAGCTTCTCAAGGACTCTGATATGAGTCTTCACTACCACCCATGTAAAGCTAATGTGGTTGTTGATACTCTTAGAAAGTTTTCTTTGGGAAGTTTGGCTCATGTCGATAAGGAAAAATGGGAATTGGTGAAGGATATTCACCTCTTGATTAATATTAGAGTTTGTATCTTAGACTCCGAGAAGGGTGGTGATGGTACAAGAAGTGGTTTGTTCGTCTCTTGGCTCAAAGATTAAGGAGAAGCAATTGCTAGATCCTATCATGATGAAAATAAAGAGTGATGTAGGTAGGCAAAATGTGATGGTATTTGAGATTAGTTGTGATGGTACTTACGGTACCAAGGGAGGCTATATGTTCCTGACGTCGATAGTTTGTGACAAAGAATATTCGTTGAGGTACATAAATCATGCTACATTGTTCATCCTAGTTCAATGAAATGTATCATGGTCTCAAAGAGATATATTCATGTAATGGTATGTAGAGGGATGTGGCTACTTTTGTGTCCAAATGCATAGTGTGTCAACAAGTTAAATTTGACCATATGAAGCCCGAAATGTTGTATCAAGAAATTGATTTTCTCTAATGGAAATGGGAGGTTATCAATATAGATTTCATTATCAGTCTTCCTTGGTCTCGAAATCAATTTGATTCAATTTGGGTCATCATGGATAGGATGACGAAGTTTGCTTACTTTTTACCAATGAATACTACCTTTTCTGTGGAGGATTATGCAAAGTTGTATCTTCATGAGATCATGAAGCTGCATAGGATACCTGTTTCGATTATCTCTAATCTTGGTTCATAGTTTTTATCTCATTTCTGGAGGTCTTTACAAAAAAGGTTGGGGACTAAGGTTAGTCAGAGTACTCTTTCCACCCGCAAATAGATGTGCAAACAGAAAGGACTATTCATATATTGGAGTATATGCTTCCAAAGTGCATGATAGATTATGGTGGCAACTGGGTTGAGCATCTACCTTTGTAGAGTTTTCTTATAAAAATAGCTATCATTCGAGTATTGGGATGGTCGCTTTTGAGGAATTATATAGCAGGAGGTATAGATCTCCTATTGGTTGGTTTGAGCATGGTGAGGCGGATATGTTTGGTCTGGATTTGATTTATCAGTCTATGGAAAAGGTGAAGGTGATTTGGGATAGACTTAAGGCTATTTAAAGTCGCCAAAAGTCCTATTTGGATTCTCTATATTATGTGAAGATCTCAATTGAGATCCTAGATCGGCAGGTTCATCAGTTACAGATCAAGGATATGGCCTTAATTATGATTCTAGGGAGGAACCAGAAGGTGAAAGAGTCTACATAGGAAGTAGAGAGGACATGAAGTCCAAGTATCCGCTCTTGTTTTCTACTCTCGAGATTCGTGCAAAAGGTATGTGTTCTTCATCATACACTTTATTTTCTAAATTAGTTAAAAGTTAGAATAGATCCTTGCATCTTTGTTTTCTAACTTAGTTAAATGTTATAAGGATATTTTATAATGTAATGACTCGTGCATGTGTTTACCCTACCTTGTCAGTCATTCAGGGATGAATTTTTCTAGTAAGGGAGACTATAAAACTCTGGGTTTTTGACCCTTAGAAAATTTCCTAGATTTTTGGTTTTTGGAAAAAATATGACTAAGCGGTACTAGTCATATGTTGGGATACAGTTCGCATGGGTTGGTCGTATGCTGACTAATGTTGTTTGGTGGGTTGATTGGTTTTTGGAATGGGTATGACTTGGTGGGTACGAGTCGTATGGTTGGATACGGGTCATTTGGTTTGGGTTTTTCCTTCACTAAATCTGAGACTTAGTAACTTAACTGGGATCTAAGTACGAGTGGCTTACCATGAGCGTAAGCTAGGGTATGAGTCGTACCATGGACTTATGTGATTGGCGGTGTTCAAACCTCTTTTGATTCTATTCTGCCAGGGGTACGGGTCAAGGGTACAGTTCGTATGCTTGGGTACGACTTGCTTTAGGTATGTCATATGTTAGATAGTGTTAGGTCCAAAGAGAGGCCTAGGGTATGAGTAGTAGAGAGTATGATTGGTATGGATAGTCGTACAACCTGACAGGAATTTTAAGTAGTTTAAGTTGGGGGTAATCTTGACATTTCCCCAACTAACCTACTAAGGCCCCACGACTTTTAACACACTTGAGAGGTTATTTACCCATTATTCTATTCTTAAATACTTAGAAACTCTCTTAAACACTATCTAATTCTCTCTAAGGCTCTTGAGTAAAGGATGGCTAGGGTTTTTATGGTGGGCAATTTGGGGATTGTATTGGCGATTTTTCTCCATCACCTTCTTTATATAAGGCATGTTCTCTTTCCTCATTGTTAGTTCCAACTAAAGGCATGATTTTATGAATTATTTTCATGGAATAATTTTGTATGGCTTTGGTTTTCAAATATGTGTTGGGGATTTAGTTATAAATGTTTGGTTATGGTTTTCCCATGTTTAAATTGTGGAATTTCATATTATATTGATTATTTGGACAATTAGCTGTATGGGAATGGTTATTTGGCAATTAGTTTTGGTTTTGGAAATACTATGCCCCCAACATGTTTGATAAAATGCCTATGAGAATGCTTTTACTATATTATTGGACTTTTAATGGAACTATTGAATGATGTGGTTTTGTTATGGAACCCTAAATGGCATAAATGGTTTAAATAGTTTAAATGGTTTGGAATGGTTAATGGAACGCCCTTTTGGGGTACAATGGAATCCCCCAAGTAATCATTATAATAGAACACTTGTGGGGCACATGGGACTCTCCCAAGTTAACTTGATGATATAATCTATGGGTACATGGGAATCCCTTTACCACTTAAGGTTTGTCTAAGGATAATACTTGCAAGTTATAGTCAGTATGACCATAGCACTACTTATAGACTTGGTTAATAATAATGGAATAATGGTTTGATTGGATGGTAATGGTTTTAATTGGGCAATAATGACGGGGTGTGATATCTAGCCGTGAAGGTGGGAGTCCAATGGACTAAGACTAGAAACTTCTATTTGCCAACATGAGAGGTTGGTCATGGAGACATTATATGATAATCATGAGGTACAAGGGAATCCTCAAAGTACATTGTACATATGTATCATCGAGAGCTAAAGGTACTTGATAATTCCCTACACTTATGGTATCTTTAAGTCGTGCGGCTACATATATCGGGGCCATTTCGGGGGTTACACTTGACCCATATATCTCATGGGTGGTTCTAGAAAGGTTAAGATTTACATACCCAAATTAATGGATTTAAATGTATGCTAAACCCAGTTCCCTTTCCCGGCATGGTTATATATGTATATATGTATATATGTATGGCTTGTATGCATATGGTTGGTTTACTTGGTTTTACTGGAATGCATTATTTTATATCCCTACGCGATGCAGGAATCGGTCATTGTACTGCTCCTGCATAGCGATCCAACTTCGGGATCAACTTTTGGATTGAAGTGGTAAGCTTCCATATTCTGGAAAGCTCTATTTCATATCATGGATGTTTTTACATACTTTGGTTATTTTATGGATATTGGTTTTGTCTATGGTTGTCCCAATCGGATATTGGTTTTCCTTTGGTTAGAGGCTTTGTGGAACTACTATGGGTTGGTATAGGCGGTGTCGGTAGTAGTGTCAACCTTAGTATTGGCATTGGTATTGGGCTGATATTATTGGACTATATCTGATTCAAGATTGTTCTATTTTGTTTTGGATTATATATTTATAATGAAACCTATTTGGTTTATGTCTTGGTTATGATATGGAGGGATGGTTGGTATTGGATGATTGGAATCGATTGGGTTAGTCACGGTCGTGAACCCACCCTAGAGTCTTCATGTTATCTATTATGCTATCCTGTTTATGCTGGAAATTCAGCCGACTAAGGATACGCATAGGTTGGTTGGGCTGGTTAATGGGGGTGGTTCCCGGTTCTATTTGGACTTGGGATACCCATTACGACGAGGACCTTGTTTGGGTCATGTCATGATCTCACTAACATAGTCTACTTTTCTCATATTAAATCTACTTAACCATGCACACATTCACATTACCTTAAATTCCATAAACACTAATTAGTCCTTATCCATAACTTATTGACTAATCTACCCCTTTCCATTTACCACTTATAAATGATTTCAACAACCACCATAACTATCTACTCTGAGCTCCTTTCCTATTTTTGAATAAATAACAATCATATCCATTCACTTCCTCCACAGGTTACCTTACGATCTACAAATCTTGCTACAACATTAGTCTATCACTATAAAATGGCAACTCATCCCTTAATCAAAGGTTATATAACTAAAACTAGCTTCTTTATGCAAAATTCACCCTCGCTCTACCTTTAAAACTTATGAACCAATAGGTCTTGACACCTTAACATATACTACTACTTGGTTGGAAATACTGTTCTAACATTCTACCACATACCTCTACCCTTAAGCATGACATTTGCAACAAGGATTCTGAATAGGATCGAATAAACTTCATACCTCAGGCTCAAATGCATTATGGATATATATATAGGGTTATACACTTAACTGAACACAATCTGAAGCACTAACAGGCTCCTCTCAAGACCTTGTTCTATTTCATAACTTTATGGATAACTCAATCAGAAAGGACCACATCGTTCGGAATCTAAACTCTTGAACTTGTATCGCCTCAACAATAAGGCATGGCCATAAAATTAAAGCAAGGAAGGAATTTGGATAACTTTCATATTGATGATGCTATAGCACAAACTAGAGCATAAAAGAATGAGAAACAACTCCTAAATACTCTATATCCTCCTGATTATAAGTGTGGTGCACAACACACCTATGAGCCAGACTCTACTAGATACGACTTTGTATACACCTTGGGACCATGAACCACTCTCTGATACCAAGCTTGTCATGACCCAAACTGAGGCCCTGGCCGCGACAGGCATCCAAAACTACAAAGGCTCAAGAGACCCCTTAGCATACTATCATAAGCATAATCCATGCATAAACTAAAGTGCGGAAGATATAATGAAATTTAAGGAAAAAATCATAGTCAAAATTTGTCAACAAGTTTTGAAAATACAATACTGATATCTCGTCTATGAAAATAATAGTGAAAACTAAATGTTTAGGCTGAGTGATACAAGCAAGGTCACGATGATGGAGGTGTACGAGTGTGTCAAGAGTCCACCCGAGCTAAGACATTATTTATATTGTGTTTCTAATATTAGTTTGTATTGGCTGTTTTTGTGTCCTTTACACCCTCATTACTTTTATTCTTATTGTAGTTAGTGAATTCGAGTGTGGTCTCCAAAGTGGTCCTCGGCTCCTTCAGATTTGTGGACTGTTTTGGGGTGTGTTATTGATACTTCCTTTTATTTATCGTATCATTTGTTATTAGAGAATGGCTTGATCTTGTTCCCATAAGATCAATCTTTTACTCGTAAACTTGAAAAAAAAGTGTTTGAAAACTAAAAAATCAAAAAGAAACAAAAATACCTGTGTTTGTATTCTTGGCCAAAATTGTGTTATTGTTGTATCTTGGCCGAGAGTTTTACTCATATTGAGTATTTCTAGTGTTAGTTTTGTTCCTCACTAACTTTGAGTCTAAATCTAAGTTTGAGCTTGTATTTGTTGAAGTTGTAGTCGTGAAATTAGACTTGGCCGATTTGTTGTTGAACATTATTGGGTAGATTGTTTTGGCCGTGTGGTTTCTCATTGATGTTCTAAGCTTGAACACGTGATATTGTTGTTAACTGGTGTCTTAAGAACATTTTTTTTAGTTTTAGTAGTCTTGGCCATCAGTTGAAAACATTGTTGTTATGGATTTTGGAGTTGACTGTTGGAATAGCTATTGGTTATTCTTGGAATTGTTGTTGCTGTTCTTGGTGATGTTGTTATTGTTCTTGATGTTCATCACCACCTTCATATATTGTTGAAGATAAAGTGTATTTTAGATCTATAAAGGTGAAGGAAAGAAGAGTAGAATTTGTTTGTTTTGAAAGACCTCTCAACCACCAAAGACTTTATCAACCACTTTTCAACAACTTTCCATGATTCAAGGATCCATGTTTTAAGGAAAAGTACAAGTCAAGTCAAGAGTTTTGTGTTTGAATTTGAAGGGATTTCCAAGACTTGTATTTCCCTCCATTATCCAAATCTCACCAATTCCAAATTACAATTTGACTAAGAGTTGAAAATTGAAAAATAACAACTTGTTTAAGAACTGCAACCAATACATGGTTTACTATTCTTATGACATATTTGAGCTCAAATTTCATATTTTTTAGTTTCCTTTTGTTGTTCCTTAGTTTCAATTTCGTTGGTTCCAATACTAATTGGCAAACTAGTACTCATCTACTAGATTGTTAGTTAGTCTTTGTGTTCGTTCATTCATGTTAAGCGTTTTTTGTGTGCTTTTCTCTTTTGTGAATTCGTTGTATCTTGTTGGTTAAAGTCCGTAAACAATTTTTATTTGAGTCAACTCAAACGAAAATCTATTCTGGGCAAAGATAGACTCATCCCTTAATCACTCATGAAGTACAAGCTGGTTTTCAACGCTTTTGAAACCAAGTGTGAGGTAAAACAGAGAGTGAGAGTGTGGTGAGTCTTTTTGAACTAACTAGTTGTTTTCTTTTGTTTGTTGTTGTCTTTTTTGGTAGGTACCATGTCTTACCATAATTTCAATGCCACGTTTGATCGCATCGATGATAATCTTGAAGATATGAAATGGCTTATTGAAATTATACGCCAATTGTTACCCAAACTCTTCCCTCAAATTCCAATTGTCCAAACACCTTGCGATGAGAGTTTTCCGAAGGAAGTTGCTGCCCAAGCTTGTGAAGGACTTTCACACTAAGGTAAAGGCAATCATACTCATGAATGTCAAGGTAAAATAGCTAACTCTTACACTTTGATGCATATGAATGATGATCGTGTGGCTAATAAGCCATTGAGTGTGAGTAGTAGCTTACCTACATATGAATATATTTGTTCCTTGCCACTTGTGGATGATGTACATATTGTGTGAGTGGATAAACTAGTTGATCTTATAGATGACTGAATCGACTCTTCTAGTAAGATCGATTTGTGTCCACCTAGTGTTGAAGCTATTGTGTTGAATAAAAGTACATCATCTTGTGAAAATTGTGTTGACCAACTTGTGTGTAAAACTTACCCACCACTTGAGGTTATGTGTGATGTTATTAATAAATCTCAAGTGATGGAAGAATTTGAAGATGTTGGTCAAGGAAATAGGAGTGAACCTGTGAGCTTGTCTTGTGGTATAGATGCTAATGTTTGCTTGGCTTATAGGGATGATCATATGCATGAAACATCTTTGAAACTTGATAGTGAACTTATATAGAGTGAGCTTGCTTATACCAAATCTATCCACGGGGTAGAACTTTCTCTTTTTAGGTATAATGTCTTGTTTGAAGATAGTTTAATCACTCCTAATGAACCTAGTGGTGTGAGTGAAGTTGATGGCATAGCTTGTCTTGGAGGCTATAGCCTATATGCCAACCCACTATGGTGTGACAACATTCCTCCTAAAGATGAAAATCTCTTCTTGGAAGATTAAAGTACTCTTACGGGCAAGGAATATGTAGTCTTAGAAAGGAATAGTCAATTGGGTGAAGATGACCTTGAATCGCTTGAATGTTTAGGAAACCCGAAATGTGACTGTTCTTGTAATAATGTTTTTGTGTGTGATCCCTTTTCTACCCAAGGTGATTTATATCTATATGGGGATTACTCTCTTGAAAGAGAAAGTGGTGCATGGTTAGAAATTCCATCTACTTCTTTTTTATGTGTTTCCTATGTTAAGCATACTAGTGTTGATGGACTTGAAACTTGTGAGTACATGCATACGGAGACCATAGTTAAATTTGGCTTGTGTGATACTTTTCTCTACCACC
>NW_025819534.1:0-1031 GCF_002878395.1 Capsicum annuum
CTACTACAACTTTTATCAAAAGTTGTAGTAGTTCAGCTGTCATTTATTATGTGTTCAGTTGTAGTTTCTTGAATTTATGCATTCTATGTTGCATTCGGAGTGAGAAACGATGTGGTGATGAGTCTAATGAATGGTTTCAGCAGTATGCACTATTCCCTATCTAATCTTTGCATGTCTAGTGTCATTCGAGGATGAATGTTTCCAAGGGGGGATGATATAATACCCCGGGAAATTTTTCATTGAAATTTTGTGCGTAAACGTGTTAGGTTCTATCTTCTAGAATGAATTATAATTTTCCATGTGGAATGTCTTAGATTATGACCCACCATTCCTTAGATTATCAAATAATATTTCCAATGATATGTGGATCATCCAAAACGGACAACCGAGCGACGAATTACGAACATTCCGATCGAACCATGAATAGTAGTGAACAGTAAAACCTGCAGAAAAAAGTATTGAGGCTTGGCGTATTTTTGCTCCAAATTTAAATATCATAACTCCTTGTACATAATGATCTAGGTGATCTACTATATATCAATGGAAAGCTCTACGAGTCCTCTTTCCAATGAAATTGTTTTCATTAAATTTGTTTGTCAAAGAAAAAAGTTATCGTCGATCTACTTTAGCCTATCAAAAGTGAATTTTTGGGTCAACTTCAAACGATCATAACTCCTCGTAACAATGATCTTGGTGAAATACTATATATCAACGAAAAGATGTGAGAGTTCTCTTTCTAATGAAATTGGTTTCATCCAATTTGGATATCGAAGTAAAAGGTTATGATTGATCTACTTCAAACTATCAAAATAGTCCACCAAAAAAAAGTCCAAACCCTATATTAAATCCTATTAGAAGCATTATATGTTATACTTCGTCAAATTCCCTCAAAAAGAAAACCTAAGCTCCTACATCCAACTTTAAGAACCTCTAAAGTTCACCATTAATTCTGCAAATTTATTCAAAATTCCAAGTTCCTAGTTTAAGAACTCCAAGAACCATCATTCAAAGGCACGATTAACATCTCAAAA
>NW_025819535.1:0-1627 GCF_002878395.1 Capsicum annuum
GTTTGAGTTTATTAAGGCTGAAGATAGTGAGCTGATGGACATACTTCTTGATGATCCTCATGTTCCTGTTTGAGAAGTCAAAGAAGGAGTAGTTACAAGAATGGTTGTCATAAGCAGGAAAGAGTTCAATGATCAAGATAAAAAGAGGATTGAAAAAAATTACAAAGTCAAGAAGCCGTTGGGTTTTGGTATAGGGCATGATCAATACAAAAAAATTTCTGCTTGTGAAAGTTCTACGGAGATATGACATTTTTTGAGGACAGCTCATGAAGGTACTTGTGATGTGAAAGATTCAAAAGTAGACATGCTCACTACTTAGTATGAGACCTTCACTACCAAAAAAGGAGAAACAATCCAAGAGATGCATACAAGATTAACTTCTATCACAAATGAGCTTCACTGCCCAAGAAAAGTGATTCCTTTATACAAAGAAGAGAGAAAAATTCTTGGTGTTCCTCCTAAGTCCTGGAAAAGTAAGGTAGATGCCATAGCTGAAGCAAAGAACGTGAAGACCATCACTGTGGATGAATTGATTGAAAATTTTAAGACCTATGAGCTTAAAAAGCAGCAAATAATGGAGAAGAAGGAAGTAAAAAGCAGTAATTAGACACATGATTCTAATGCTGAAGACATTGAATTTGCCTATCTGGAAAGCAAGATTATTAGAGACATGAAGAAGAGTGCTCAGTTTCAAAGAAGGGGAAGCAGTAGCAAGAAGAGAAGTAATGTTGAGGTGTGTCACAAATGTGGAAGTCCTGAGAATTTCATTAAGGATTTTCCAATACACACAATGGACTATAAGGATTACCTTAAAGCTGCAGGTGACAAGGGAAAGTTAAGGGACCAGGTACCTAAAAAATCAAGAAGAAAGGGTGCAACTGGTTATGCAGTAAAGCAAGCTTTAAGAGGATGGGGAGACTATTCCAGTGATTCAAGTGATTCAGGTGAAGATGAGAAGATAGGAAATGTTTCTATGATCGTAGTGAAAGATAGTCTAGTTATCTGTGATTCCTTATTACATTCATGGCAGACACAGAGGATGAAAAAAAGGTAAAACTATCTGATATTAAGGAGAATCTCGATAATTACAAGGGTAGGAAAATAAAAAGGCTGGCAAGTGTGTTGATAGACTTTTTATGTGAACTAACTACTAAGATAAAATCTAAAAATCCAAGTTTGATAAGTAATCTATAGAAAATAAATGATGTAGATGGAAAAAGGAAGAAAGTAGCTTTAAGGCTTCAAGTTAATCTAAATTCTCACTCTCAACACTTCAACGTGAAAATGTCTCACTTTGTAAGAGATGATTACAAGGGACCTGGGTTCAAAGGAATTCATCCTAAAAGAAGAAACTTGATACAGTATGAGTGAAGAAAAAATCTAGAGCTTGGCCCTCAAACCTGTTCTAAAAGAGCAAATGGAGACTGAGCTTGATCAAAATGCCCTGACCTAACATCTGAGTCAGTGTCACTCCTCAAAATAGGCTATGTAAAGGAGTTAGGTATCAATGATAAAGTAAGTTCATATTAATCTAACTCTATACCATACCTTTGCAGGTATACACCCATGGGGTCAGCTTCGGGAAAAAATAGTTGAATCAATCACAAGCTTAAAATTTACTCAAGAA
>NW_025819536.1:0-3959 GCF_002878395.1 Capsicum annuum
GATTTCATCAAGATCAAGGTTCACACTAGAATCAATATACTCTAAAGCACTAATAGACACTTCTCAAGTCCTTGTAAAATTTTTAAAATCTTATATGATTCAATCAGAAAGAATCATATCATTTAGACTCTAAACTTCTACACTTGAATCACCACAATAATGAGACATGCCTGAGAACATCAGAGTAAGGTAAGAATTGGAATGACTTTTACTTTCATGTGGGCGACACCATAACATGAATTAGAGTTTGAAAAAGGAATATTCTAACTCTGTTGCACGAACTAGAACATAAAGAAAGTAAGACATTCCTAAACTCCTTATAGACTCCTGCTTATAAGTATGGCGTGCTACACACCCAAAAATAAGATCTACATGATGCAATCTCGCAGACACCCTAGGATCCTGAACGTGCTCTGATACCAAGTTTTTTATGACCCAAATTGGGGCCCTGATCGTGAAGGACATCCCAAACCATGAAGGCCCGAGATCCCTTCTAACTAATAATCATATACACCATTCATATACAAATAAAAATATGGAAAAATACATAATGAAATGGAATCATGGTCATAAGTCTGAATTCAATTTATAATATAGAATGTAAAGCCTAACAACAACTAGAGAATGTCTGAACCAGTTTGAAAAATCACTACAACATGATCAAATCAAAGTTGTCTGAAAACTGGAACAAGGCCCCCAGTAGACCAAAACCATAATAAATGATAAACGGCTGAACACAACTAGGACTTCTGAAATATAGAAGGCTCACCAACTGAACTCTGCACTTCTGTCGGAAGAAATCTACTGCTTATTAGGACCCCTAGAATGATCCTCAGAACATGGGAGAGTAGGAGGTCAATACAATTGTACTAGTATGTAGAGAAAATCCAAAATAATAAGTTATATTCAACATATATGAGAGAAATTTAAATATAGTTCATAAATATATCATACGGTAAGAAATCACATGAGACTTTTTAAAAGACTATAAAATCATCTTAACTCTGTGAAACTCTTTGTTTTACTTCTATGCTAGCTGGTACACCCTATAATTTCATAGCTTTCACCGACTACCTTATCTCGGTTTCCACAAAGATAGGTGTACTAGTGAGGGAATAGCACACAAGATCACACAGCAGGGTGCCACAACCCCAATCAAATAATTATATCATGGTTGGGATAAAGATCACAAAGTAGGGATCCAAACCATAAGTCCCGATTTGGGATTATAAATGACTAGGTACACAAGATCACATACCAGGGTACCAAGTTCCCGTGTCAGCAAAATCATGATTTCCAGCATAGAGTCATTTGACTCGGCCTTTCTTCAGGTAACCAACTAACTCAAATCAACCTAGTTTTTAACTCTTTAAAACATAGATTCTCTGAAATCAAACACTAACTCTGTCATGGCATACATTTATATGGTATTGTCATACCAGTGACTTGCAAGTCACATATCTGAACCATTATTAGCATATTAAAATCTTTATTTTCAAAATATAAGTTTGGGACCACCATATCAATAAATAATTTCAAGAACTCCTTCTTTTAAATTCATGTAAACACATGCAAGAAACTTTCTCTTTATCAATATTTAAATAATACAAGGTGTTCATGTCAAGTTTATGAATTACATGCACTTCTTTCTCTTTAAAATAAGAACATAATTTTTATTAAAAAACATCATCTCATCATCTTTAAATCATGTTCAAATACTATAATATTGAAACAACTACTTTCAAAACATAAAACATGCATTTCAACTCTTTTCCGACAAGATCATAAACTTTAATTCATGATAAGAGAGGGGTTTCATAATTTGTGCTCTCAAACAATCTTCAATTTCATACATATAAATATACATATAGATGTAAATCAATTTAAGGGGGAAAGACCTAAAGGCAAATCAACAATAACATAAAAGCATTCATAATGCATAATTATAAATCATGAATTCCAAAACCCTTTTCTAAATTCATGCTTGATAATCTTTAAATCATTTTCTAGTGTTAACAAGCCCATGTAGTTTTTAGGATAAATCCCACATAACTTAAATTAAAAGCTTTTGAATGAACTCTAGCTTTTAGGATATTATACGTATGATTGATAAGTGCTTCTTGGAGCCCTCGCAATGGGAATTCTGAATGTTGAAGAATTAAGAAAAACCCATGTTTAAATCTTGAGATATATTGATCTTTTGGTTGAAACCCTAAGGAGTGTTCTTGGTGATTTTGAGACAAAATAACCTTAGTTTGGTGTTTGGGGGAGTTAATCCCGTGTTATGGCTGAATAGGGGATGAAAAATACCAGTTTTGCCCTTAATAACGTGAAAACATAACCTGAAAATTGGGTGCGTATGACAGAGCGTGTGTCACGCGCTAATCACGCGATGCTACTATCTCAGTCACAAAAATGGCCAAAACTTTTCGCTTGGATATCAGATTTTGACAAAATTAGTATCGTTGGAAAGCTAATTCGAAGAGATTTCATTTTATAAATAGTAGGCACTTTAATTAGTTATATAAAAAGAGTTATGGCCAATTGATGTTTACCCAAGTTTCGACGTTCACTCAAACTCTAATGATAGGAAAGTTTTCAACTCATCCTTCAGTTTGGGGACCTCTATGATCTCAATTATGATCAAATAGGTTCCCACACTACATAATTGATTAACATGCCAAATTTTCATAGGATTTATGGCTTTTGGATCATCTGCACATAGAAATGATAGTCTTTGTTCTAGCCTTAAATGCAGGGTATTACAAGAAGTCACCCGTCAAATTAGGCTTGACTATCTCGCAGGGGTCACCCGTTAGTTCACGCTTGTCACCCTTAGTCCTTTGGACATTATATCAGTTTAGTGGTTCTACACAGCCATCATTAGTACCCGTGGCACAGTATTAATACCCTTCTAATTGGATTTATAGGTTGGACCCCAATTAGCTAAAATTGGGGAATGTCTGTTAGATGATACCTCCCACAGTCTCAGATATAGTCTCAGTTACAGTCTCAATTTAGTTTTGTAGTCTTAGAGTTGCTTGACCAAAGCATACAGATATTAATATTTTTTAGTATTTAAGTTTACAAATTTTACTCATTCCATGTTATATGCTTGATCATGCATACCCAGTGTCTATATATTTTCATGTATCTTTTGTATTTTTACACTGTCATGTGCACACGGTATTTACAGATTCTCCATATTTTTAGTATTTTAAAATTCCATGTTCTTTACTCAGTTCTCTATTTTTTACATGAATATTCAATTAATTATTAATTATGTTCATGAAACCATGCATATCAGTCTACCTCATTTAACATACCAGTGCATTCAAAGTACTGGTCACATACCTTTCTTTTACGCTATGATGTATTATATCAAAGGTGCTGATGCTCAATTCTCAGACCGCGCTTAAATATCACTCCTCAGGCTATCAGCAGTACAGTAGCAGTGGTGAGTCCTCATTATTCGAGGATAGATTATTTTACTTCATATTTCTATTTCAGTAGTTAGCAAAGTTAGTTAGGGGCCTATACTATCAACTCATATTCAGCCAGTCAATTTTAGAGGCTTTTCAGACATTAGAGTTAGTTATCCAGTATTAAAATTTTTAGTTGACATATCAGTGTATAAGTATTTAATCAGATTCAGTCAGTTTTTCTATAGATTCAAATTTTAGTATTGATTCAGTGATAAAACCTTATGGCAATATTAGATGTTTTCTACAATTATGATATTATTATTCAGTGCTTATGATAGGTACCAGCTCATGAGTTATCTTATGGTCCCTCGGGACTATAAGCATCGTGTGACGCCCAAGGTGTACTCTCAGAGCATTATAAACTTAGTATCAGATCCTAAGGTTTTAAAGGGTCCTAGGAAGTCTAAAAGAAGCATCAAATAGAGTGTTATGCATGGGTGTGTAACAGGCCACACTTATGGATGAGAGGCTACA
>NW_025819537.1:0-3717 GCF_002878395.1 Capsicum annuum
ATATTCCTTGATTCTGTCAAAAGCTTTCTGACATTCTTCTGTCCACTCATTCAATACATCTTTCTTCAACATCTTGAGAATGGGCTCACATATGACTTTTGACTGGGCAATGAACCTGCTAATGTAATTTAAATAACCCAGGAAACTCATAACCTCTTTATTGGTCCTTGACGGCGGCAAATCCTAAATTGTCTTAATCTTGGATAAGTCTAGCTCGATGCTCTTTTTGCTGACTACCCCAGTAGTTTCCTATCTAGAACACCAAAATTACACTTTGTCAGATTCAACTTCAAGTTGTACTTCCTTAGTCTGCCAAAAAACTTTTCCAAATGGGTTAGATGATCTGAACTCTCATAGAATTTGATAATTACATCATCCACATACACTTCAATTTCATTATGAATCATATCATGAAATATCGATGTCATAGCTCTTATGTATGTTGCTCTCACATTTTTAAGACCAAATGGCATCACCTTGTAATGATAAATACCCCAGGGCGTAATGAAAGCCATTTTTTCTGTATCTTCCTCATCCATTAATATCTGATTATACCCAATGAAACAATCCATAAAAGACTGTATTTCATGCTTTGTACAATTATCGATGAGGATATGGATATTAGGTAGCGAAAAATTATCTTTAGGACTGGCTCTGTTCAAATCCCTATAGTCAACACAAATTCGAATCTTGTCGTCCTTCTTCAGATCTAGGATGATATTAGCTATCCATGTTGGATATTTTGTGGCTTCCACAACCTTAGATTGAATTTGCTTTGTCACTTCTTCCTTGATCTTCAAACTTAAGTCCAGCTTGAATTTTCGTATTTTTTTCTTAACTGGATCAAACTCGAGATTGATTGGTAACTTATGTGACATGATGTCAGTACTTAATCCCAGCATATCATTATAGGACCAGGCAAATATGTTGATGTACTCCTGCAATAAGTGAATGAGTTCTCTCTTTTATGTTTTTGCAAAGTGAACACTGACACTTGTCTCTTTGATTTCATCATGATCGCCCAGGTTGACTGTTTTAGTTTCGGCTTCTCTCAGTTCTCAAATTTTTCTATATTTTTTACTAATCGCTCCTCATCATCTTCTTTCCAATCATCATTGTTTCCCTTATTTTGTTGGATTAAGCTTTGACATAATATGACATTGGCAGGTTTTAAATTACTGTTACTATAATTAACAAACAAACAAAGTTAGATGATAACAAGATAATAAAAAAATATATTAATATAGTGGTGTTTCAAAATAAATTCTTAAATAAAGGAAGACCTTTTCATTGAAATTTGGGAAATAATTACAAAGTATGGCTCATGACCCACACAAATACAGGCCCATGCCTTTTTGAAATAAGTAAAACATGAAAAAAAATTTGAGACATAAAAGGGTAGATCGCAAGGCCTCCTCCAAATCATCACTGATTTTCTAAAACTTCTAGTAATTGCCGTTTCATTTACCATAATGGGCGAGGAGTTATAAGTGGAGTGGAGGTTCAATTTTACAGAGCTTCTTCTAGTGCAACCTTCCTCACCCACTTGACTTTGGAAAATCTTCTGGTATAGCATTGCATCCCTTGAACAGATTTCCTATCCCATCCCCAAGACTATCATCGTTTGACATCTCACACATGGGAAATGACGGGCACAGGAGTAGCAAGGGCCTAGGCAGACTCGTCTTTGAACTATCCTCAATCTCATCATCCTCTATTGGCTAGTATCCTAACCCATACTTTAATTCTTTCTCTGGGACCAAAATGGGCTCAATAATTCCTTCCAAATTCTTGACCAATCCCTGACTAGGCTCGAACCAACTTCTTAACATCACAGTCGCAATCATTTTATAGATAGAAAGCATTGGAGCTTTGGGCGTAAGATATTTCTCTGTAGTACTTACAATTTCCACTGTATAAGAACTACTACCCTTTGGGATATCTTTAATCACTAGCACATAACCATTGGGGTGATTCGTATAGCTTCTTTCCTGTTGAATGACTATTTCATGATCCTCCCAAATAAACTTCAATAACTGATAAAGGGTCGATAAAACTTCCTTTGCACCATGGATCCATAGTCTTCCTAAGAGCAGGTAGTAACTGGGATAGATATCCATAACAAGAAATTTATCCTTAAATTTAGTAGGTACCATCTGGATATATAAATCAATTTCACCTATAGTATCTCTCCGCCCTCTATCAAATGCTCGTATATTTATGTAGCTTTGGTGAATTTTCCCAAAATAATAGCCCATTTGAACCAATGTGGAAAGAGGAAAAATGTTCAAACCAGATCTGTCATCTATCAATACCTGATTAATCACATAGTCCCAATAAATGACAGTGACATGGATGGCCTTGTTATGCATCACTCCCTCAAATGGAAACTCTTCTTCACTGAATGATATGTGATGACTTCTTATAATATTTTCTATCATTATGGTAATATTCTCAACACTCATGCCTGCGGGAACATATATTTCATCCAAGACCTTCAATAAAGCTTGTCGGTGGTATTATAAACTCATTAATATTGCCAAAATAGAAATATGGTCAGGAGTCTTCTCTAAATACTTGAAAATTGGGTAGTATTTCCGTTTTATATGCCTCCAAAATTCCTTGGCATCCCCTTTAGATATTGGACTTTTTTGTAAATCCTTTCTATTGGTCAAATTTTTAAGAATGTTGCATCATCCAGACCGTGTCATCCCTTGGGCAGCAATAGACTCTACAATAAATTCCTTCAAAGATAGAGGAACTTACACCTAAGTTGAGGCCATCATTACTATAAATGGAGTCTTCCCATTGAAACTTAAGGTAGTTATGACTTTCTCTATCTTTTCCACCCCTTCTGTCCTTTTGAACTTTTTTGAATTCACCTTAGCAATGTTCTTGCTTGACGCTCATTTTCCCTCTATTTCAATCATTTTATCTGCATCTCCCTTATGATTAGGAAATGGATTACTATTGACATTAGGTTTTGGAGACTAAAGCATGATGACCTTCTAATCAATCAAATATTGAATTTTATGCTTTAAGCTAACACAATCCTCAGTATTGTACCCCGCCGCTCTCAAATAATAAGCACAATTTTGATCAGCATGATAAAATTGGGAGTTAGGATTGAGAATTTTTGGTTTGATAGGTTGTAAATGACCAGCATCTTTCTATCTCCCAAAGAGTTGGGATTGGTCAGCAGCGTGAAGTTTCGAAAAGGTCTTTTATCGAGGTTTGGGCATGGGGGGTTATAATTGTTTTGATTAGAAGGAGGAGGTACTTGATGATAATTTAGAGGTGCTTGGACGCTTGTTCGGTTATTTAGAAGGCATCTTGAACATTAGGTTGATAATTCAGTTGCAGGACTTGGTATTGGGGTAAAATATTTGGCTGTGGATATTGGTATTGGGATTGGACATTTGGAAGTGAAGCTTGGTACTGGGATTGAATATTTGGAATTGGAGCTTGGTATTAGGGTTGGTGTAGAATACATGCAGAAAATTTGGTGACGGTGGAGAGGAGAGAATGTTCCTTGGCTTAAATTTCTTTTCCAACTTAGCAACGGAATCAGTAGAGACTTCAGCCACATCTTCCTTCTTCTTCTTTAGGAACACAGAAATCCCAAATGATGTTGGGGTTTTGACAATCTTTTCTGTTCGAATGCCTTCTTCTAGAGATTCCCCAATTTTTACCAAATTTGCAAAAGTCGTCCTGACC
>NW_025819538.1:0-1957 GCF_002878395.1 Capsicum annuum
AGAACTGAAAAGCACTTAGGTACCAAGACCCTTCTGAAAAACTTTCCAAAATTACGAAGTGAACTGAGTACCCCTATCCAAATTGATAGACAAGGGAACTCCAAGCAGTCTGACTAACTCTCGGAATACAATCTAGCGTAATCTTCAGCAGTATATGAAGTATCAAAAGGCATGAAATGAGCATACTTAGTCAACCTATTAACCACAACCCAAATGGAATCATGATGGCGTCGGGAAGGAGGTAAACCAATCATGAAGTCCATATTTATCTCTTCCCACTTCCAGGTGGGAATACTAAACTCTTGCATCATACCATCAGGTCTTTGGTGTTCAACCTTAACCTGTTGGCATGCTGCACACATAGCTACAAATGCTTCTATATCTTTCTTCATGCCACTCCACCAATAGATTTCCCGCAAGTCTCGATACATCTTAGTGGCACCAGGATGAATAGAATATCACGCCTCGTGCGCTTTAACCATAATCCTCTATCTCAGATCATCAAAATTTGGGACACATAATCTACCCTGCAATCTCAACACACCATCTCCACCTTGACTGACTCTTTTTGTCTGACCAAACTAGCATCTAAGTATTGCTTTTCCTTTACTTTCGAAACCAAGGAGGATTCAGAACTACTCTGAACCCCTATACTGCCTTTAGCAGAGTCAAACAACCTAACCACCAATATAGACAAATGGTGTACATCACAAGCTAACTCTTTCTTACCTTCTACCACATGCAAAACACTACCCATGAACACTCTACTTAGGCCATCTGCCACAACATTGGCTTTGCCCGGATGGTACAGCACAGTCATATCATAGTCCTATAATAATTCTAACCATCGTCTCTGCCTAAGATTCAATTCTCTCTGTGTAAACACATACTGCAGACTCTTATAATCAGTGAAAACATCAACATAGATACCATACAAATAGTGTCTCCAGATTTTCAAAGTAAACACAACAGCAGCCAACTCAAGGTCATGGGTGGTGTAATTTTTCTTATGGAGTTTCAACTGTCTAGAAGCATAAGCTATCACCTTACCCTTCTGCATCAATACACAACCCAACCCAACTCTCAAAGCATCATAGTACACCACAAAACCATCAACACCATCAGGCAAAGTCAAAATAGGGGTTGAAGTGAGTCGAGTCTTCAACTCCTGAAAACTCTTCTCACAAGATTCAGACCACAAGAACTTCACTTTCTTTTCAGTCAACTGAGTCATAGAAGACGCTATGTAGGAGAAACCCTCAACAAAATAGCGGTAATATCCAGCTAAACCCAAGAAAATTTGAATATCAGTTAGAGAAATAGGTCTAGGCCAATTTCTAATAGCTTCGGTCTTTTGGGGATCAACTCTAATACCCTCAAAAGAAATAATATGTCCCAAAAAAACAACGAACCTTATCCAATACTCACACTTACTGAACTTGGCAAACAACTTGTGATCTCAAAGATTTTGCAAGACAGTTCGGAGATGATCAGAATGTTCATCCTCACTACGAGAGTACACAAGTATATCATCGATGAACACTATGACAAACATATCCAGATATGGTCTGAATACTTGATTCATGAGATCCATGAAAGCTGCTAGCGTATTACTTAACTTGAAAGACATAACAAGAAACTCAAAATGGCCATAACGAGTTCGAAAAGTGGTTTTCAGGATGTCATACTCCCTAACTTTGAGTTGATAATAGCCGAAATGAAGGTCTATCTTTGAGAAATAACTTGCACCTTGCAATTGGTCAAACAAATCATCCATTCTCGAAAGGGGGTAATTATTTTTGATAGTGACTTTATTCAGTTGGCGGTAATCAATGCACATACGCAAAGAGCCATCTTTCTTTCTCACAAACAACACAGGAGCACCCTAAGGAGAAACACTGGGCCTTATAAAACCCTTATCTAGTAGATATTTGAGTTGTTCTTTCAACTCCTTAAG
>NW_025819539.1:0-1017 GCF_002878395.1 Capsicum annuum
AAATTTAATTAATTTAAATAAATTAATTAGTTAAGAATTTTAATTAACTAGTTTTTTACTTTTTTTTTTTTGTGATTTCAGTTATAAAGTAGGGATTTTTTTTGTCGGCTTTTTGGGGATTTCACTAATTTAGGGTTTATTTTGGAGATTTCACTGATATTATAGAGTTATTTTTGGTACTTTTAAATTTAAGGGTATTTTCTTTTGTGCAGAATCTTTGGGGATTTGTTAAAAAAATGGACATCTATATTTTGACCTGTTTTCATCATGGGGGAATAATTGTATCCAACCCCAATCTTAGTTATAAAGGCGAGTTAGATATCTTCGTTGTTGCCATTGATAAAGACCATTTCAGTCTTGTTGAATTTCTTTCCTACGCAAAGATCTTGGATATTCAAAAGTTAATGGGTTCTATTGTCAACATATAGATGGTGGGGGTTTAGTTCAAATCACTTCTGATGGTCAATTACTGGAGTTAGTAAAGAAGTTAAAAGATGGTGATGAGCTTGATGTGTACGTTTTTCATGACATTGATGAAGATGTTGATGTTGTGAAAAATGTTGTGCCTCTTTTAGTAGGGTCACAGTCTTATGACGAAGTTGATATAGGCAGTGATGAGAATGAAAATAAAAGTCTTAATAAAGATCTGAATGGTGATGAAACAGATCTTCCCAGTAGTGAATCAGATTTAAATGGTGATGATATTTCTGATGAGGATGATTCAGACATTGATGAAGAGTTGAGAGCCTTTAGGACTAAAAATAGAAGCAAATTTGTTTTTTTTTAAAAAAATTCAAATCAAGAGAAGAAATACCAGTAAGTGAAGATGGTATTGATAAAGATTTTCAAGACATTGGCATGAATAAGAAAGATAGATATGTGGGTAGATTAGGAGGTGATGAAGAGTATATTGATAGTTCAGACTGTGATAGTGTTGATAACACTGATTTGTTAGATGAGGATGCTGTTGTTGGTATTGATTTTCCAAGAAGAAGAAGAAGTAATAAAATTAGATTT
>NW_025819540.1:0-1298 GCF_002878395.1 Capsicum annuum
AGTTTCATTTTTCAGGATGGTCCTGAACAGAAAGGAAAGTCCCATTTCTTAGGAGGGTCCTGAACAGAAAGTAAAGACCTATTTTTCAGGAGGGTTCTGATACGAACGTAAAGTTTTATTTTTCATGAGGGTCCTGAACAGAAAGGAAAGTCCTATTTTTCAGAAAGATACTGAACAGAAAGTAAAGCCCATTTTTCAGGAGGGTCCTGAACAGAAAGTAAAGTTTCTTTTTAAAGGAGGGTCCGGAACAGAAAGTAAAGTCCTATTTCTAAGGAGGGTCCTGAACAAAAAGTAAAGTCCCATTTTTCAGGAGCGTCCTGAATAGAAAGTAAAGTCTCCTTTTTTAGGAGGGTCCTACCAGAAAGTAAAATCCGATTTATCAGGAGGGTCTTGAACATAAAGTAAATTCCTACTTTTCCGGATGTTCCTGAACAGAAAATAAATCATAATTTTAGGAAGGTTCCAAACAGAAAGTAAAATCTCATTTTTTAAGAGGGTCCTGAACAGAAAGTAAAGTTCTATTTTACAGGAGGGTCCTGAACAGAAGTAAAATCTCATTTTCCATAAGGGTCCTGACAGAAAGTAAAGTCCAATTTTTCAGGAGGTACCTAAACAGAAAGTAAAATCCCATTTTTCAGGAAGGTCCTGAAGATAAAATAAAGTCCCATTTTTAGGACGGTCCCAAACTGAAAGTAAAATCTTATTTTTAAGGAGGGTCCTGAACAGAATGTAAGGTCTTATTTTTCCGAATGGTGCTGAACAGAAAGTAAAGCCTCATTTTTCAGGAGGGTCTTGAGCAGAAAGTAATGTCCTATTTTCAGGAAGGTCCTGAACAGAAAGTAAAGTCTCATTTTTTATGAGGGTCTGAAACAGAAAGTAAAGGCCCATTTTTTATGAGGGTCCTGAACAGAAAGTAAAATCTCATTTTTCAGGAGGGCCCTGAACAGAAAGTAAAAACCCATTTTTAAGGAAGGTCCTGAATAGAAAGTAAAGTTCCATTTTTCAGGAGGCACCTGAACAAAAAGTAAAGTCACATTTTTCATGAGTGTCCTGAACAGAAAGTAAAGTCCCATTTTTTAGGAGGGTCCTAACAGAAAGTAAAATCCCATTTTTCTGGAGGTCCTGAACATAAAGTAAATTCCTATTTTTTAGGAGGGTCCTGAATAGAAAGTAAAATCTCATTTTTCAAGAGAGTCCTGAACAGAAAGTAAAATCCCATTTTTCTGGAGGTCCTGAAGATAAAGTAAATTCCTATTTTTTAGGAGGGTCCTGAATAGAAAGTAAAATCTCATTTTTCA
>NW_025819541.1:0-1400 GCF_002878395.1 Capsicum annuum
ACGAGGAACTACAGGACTTTATTGATCAAATGCAAAGGGCCTTAGATATTATGTATGTAATGAGTAGAGAGACAGTAGAGTTAGCAGCATATAGATTTAAAGGGGAGGCTATATATTGGTACAAGGACTAGAAATAATCTAGGGGTATTGATGCACCCCCAGCTACTTGGAAAGAGTTCAAAGAGGCATTTCTTGATCATTATCTTTCATTTGAGATCTGTCAGGCCCGTGCAGATCAATTTTTAAATCTTCGTTAGGGGAATATGAGTAAGAGGGAGTGTAGTCTCCGATTTAATTCCTTGTCGAGATATGCTCCTAATGTTTTAGCTACTATGGATGACAAAGTTCATCAATACGTGGATCGACATGATGTGCTCGAGCTTATACAGGTGATTATTTTCTTTTATATGCGACATGATGCTGTCTAAATTTTGGGTTTTCATAGAGGTATGCATGGAAAGTATAAGGTTATGAGCTGGTTCTCCCGGGCCTCCTCGGTTACGGGTACCAGTCTGCCCCAATAGGATTTGAGGTGTGAAAAATTTAATTTGAGGCATCACAAATGGATTGAATTGCTGAACGACTATGTATCTCTATTCTATATCCTTTGGGCAAGGAAAATATAATAGAGGATGCCTTGACTCGGAAGGCAGTGAGAATAGTTGCTTGGCTTTTATTCTAGTTTTTTAGTAATCGTTGCTTTAGAAATTTAGTTGTTAGATAACTTGATGGTTTTTTTTAATATTTATGACCAACAAAGGATTTTTGCTAGTGTTGAGGCTAGATCTTCCTTATTAGAGTAGATTAGGGGTCGTTAATTTTAGTACGACATGCGTCGTGGCATCTAATATTAGGTATGAGAGGTGAATCTAGAAGGGATACGGTAGATTAGGAGGGTATTTTGAGATTTACAATCATATTCATGTTTTGAGGGTTAGATTTGATTTAGTTGACACTTTAAAAGGCTCATAGCTACATATATTGTATTCAGATAGGACAACTATGATTTATTGGGACACCCCATATTTTTGGTCTAGAATTTAAACCCGCATTCCTATGTGAGTAAACTTGAAACCAATGATTTTTATATAAATATGTGTCATGATAATTTACATTGTGTGTAAAGTTCTTTGGAGGTAAAGAATGTTCATAGGTAAAACATAAAGAAAAGTTGAGTTAAGAACTTTTGTTATCGACAAATTTTGTCATTTGATCCTACTAGGGTCAACTTTGAATGAGTGTAACTTCTAGAATATATGGAAATTTAGAGTTTAAGACCCACAAAATTAACAACGATTGAGTCCTCTTTGCAACACTACCGATTTTGTCTATATCCAATACTCGAGCAAAAACATGTGAGGATTTCATGTGGAACCAGTGAAGGCGTGGCACACCCCTTG
>NW_025819542.1:0-1041 GCF_002878395.1 Capsicum annuum
ATTTACATTATGAGAATTGATATTCTTGATGAACTGAAAGTGATTGGAAAATTATATGATAACTCACATGTGTTATTATACTTATTTCATCCACTCATGATTATGATGATTTTCTTCGGGCTATGTGAGTCTTTCATACATCCTACATATTTCTTATTAATATTTATGATGATGATGCTTATACAACTGCATACACCCCCATATACTCGGTTCCTTTTCATGGTACTGACCCACATCTTTGGATGTGGGCTACATTTATTCAGAATGTAGGTTCAGGTACTCAGTTCCAGGTTTAACAGTGATTCTTTGGGCACGCTGTTCTACATGCTCTGTTGTGGTGAGTCCTCATGTTCTGAGGACGTGATGTTTGATGTTGGTTTCATGGTATTGTTTACATTTGATAATTGAGTATGAGTCAGTTGAGGCATGTCTCAATGGCTCGCTGGTTTTATTGATTTTCTTAGAGGCTTGTCAGACTAGTATAGATGTTTGGAGTAGACTAATAAGTAGTATTTTGTTATCATTCTGAAATTCTTTTATTTTTAGATGATGATTACTCTGTTGATATTTGAGGGTTATTTATGGAAACCCTGTTGATTTGTGTTGAACTAAATGAAAATGGCTCAAAGGGTTAGCTTGGGGCTACTCATAGCCTCAAGCACCGTGTGATGCTTCGGGACCCGTTTTCAGGGTGTTACAAACTTAGTATCAGAGCCTAAGGTTTAAAGGTGTCCTAGGGAGTTTGAAAAGCTGTGTTAAGTAGAGTCTTGATCATTAGTATGTAGCGTGCCACATCTATGAGCAAGAGCCTACAAGATGTTTTAGGAAAAAATGTGATTCTTTCTTTTAGAAGTCTATCGTGCTTAAAGTGTCTCTCTCTACTATTGATTCATGCTCTCTTCTTTTAGAAATATGCCTCCATGTCGAGCGAGAAGAAATAATGATGGTCAGCAACCTCAATCCGTTGACCCATTGAATGAAAATGTGTCTCATACTGAATTTTGGGCAGCCTTTCAGGCGCTGGCCCAAGCTATTACTGCA
>NW_025819543.1:0-6665 GCF_002878395.1 Capsicum annuum
TTATGTCCTTATCTAACCAATAATACAATGATCTTCCATCAACAAGAACATTTACATCATCACCACTATCATTGCATAGGGAGGTTTACTAAAAGGTTAAAACATAAGATCCTGAAGCATGAAAAGATTTTCTTATGGAACTGAGCACACTATAAAGAGTAAGTATATGCGTCATGAGTTACATGACCTCAACTAGAGTTCATAACATAAGGAAGGTGATTCCAACTACTTAAATGAACCAGAACTCATTATCTTGGAACTGGAAGAGTACATGACTCTCTATCATATAAAGGAATCATGAACTACGACCATGGAACTGGATCGTAAGGCATGAGTAAGCATCCGAATAACTAAAAAAAATACTGAGGTAGGAATGAGTTGAGATTCACCCTCACTTTCTAATGTTCTAAATCATACTGCATCACTACTAGAATTTGAGAGCCTTACTTAGTTATTCATTCTATCATCTCCCCCTTAGCTTCAAGTCATCATCTAGACTTTGGGAGATCCCTTACCAGATTCTAACTGAACTACACTTACTGCACTCTAGGGTCTAAAAGAAAAAAATGATAATACATGCATATCGTAGACTTAACTCGAATGACTACCTTCTGGGATACACTCTATCTTTCCAAAGCCACCAATACTTATTTCTACCAGTTCAACCTTCAAAACTCAAACTTAGATTCTAACACTTAACATGGCTATTTAGATCACCATATACCATCTAACTAGTCTTTCTCCACTTAACAATTCAATGGTACCACTAGCCACACAAATTATGAAATAGTCTTAGAAAAATATGCTGCAAACTCATATCACCTTGGCATACTTTTACACCATACCTACAACAATATACTTCATTATGAATCAATTTAAAATTAAGCCATTTCATACACCGTTCAAGCCTATTAGATCACTTTCATATAACTAACATCATTGATTAAGAAATCATCACATCCATCTTTATGAACTTCAACTGTTCAAACTTAATGTCTAGTACTAAACATGATTTTACAACCCAACCTTACATATGATTCTCACTTGGAAACCATGAAATAAACATCAAGAAACACTAGTACACTAGAACTTCATAACAACAATAATTGACCTTGACCTTATGGTCTTCCTTATCATAACTCATTAGCACGTACTATTTCAACACATCAAGCCTACTATTATTTATTCCCACAAATATATATCATTAATCTCATGCCAACATCCTACATTAAATTCAAGCCAATGGTCTAGAATCAATCATCTACCACCAATAACGAGTGCAACATAATATACTAATCCATCAAATTGGAACATTCTATCCCAAATACTTCTACATCTGCTACATACTTTCTCATAAGTAGTACTAGTTTACAACTACCAACAAAAGAAGGTCTAGGGGTAAGGTCACATAATAGACATGATCAACCTTAATCTTATATTATAACCTCATACAATCTTTTCTACTTATATGGATTTCTCACCTCATACTTACTCACTCAATCATACATTTAGACTGTCATCAAATTCCTCAAACAACCATGAGTCTATAATCATAAATTACTCGCTAATATAACAATTTTCACATTCAAGCAACCAACAAATCACCCTGACTAACAATTCCTTCTCTACCTTATTCTAAACTAACTCTCAAGGACAAATTACCTCTTTACCAACTCAATCTCATGCAAAAAGATTCAGCCATACATATATTAAACCAACGAAAGAACAACAAGTTGGACAATAAGTTGCTAGTGAATCAAAATAGACCTCACATGACTTCACTAGACTTTGGTTTTATATTTTAAACAAGAAAATGAGATGGATGACAAGGAAACTATGCTAGTGAATCGAAAGAGCCCCACACGGCTTCACTAGACTTTATTTTTTTTTCAAAAATACTATGATAACAAGATTACATATTACAAGGGATAGAAAATTGACACATTCTATTTAATGGTCTAAGAATATACATATTATTCTATATAAATAAAAATCTGAGAAAAAAACTTCCTTCATGGACTGCATACCGTCCACACACGCTGCTAGCTACCACATTAGTTTATTACTATAAAGGGGTAAATTATCCTCAAACATTGGTTATTCAACTGAAATATTCATTTACACAAAATCACCCTCACTTTGACTTCTAACTTTGTGACTTTACATCACTAAATTCTTGGTCCAATATCACTACCAATAGTTCATGACAATAACACTTTAACTTATGCCACTATTCGGGTAGAAATATAGTTCCAACATTCTGCTATACATTGTCCACATCTATAACAACATTTTGAGAAGGACTAGATACACTTAATACCTTAAGCTGGAATGCATGATTCCATTAGGATCAATATTTACATCAGAATCAACACATATTGATGCACTAACAGAATCCTATCGAGTCTTTGCACAATTTTTAAAATCTTATAGGACTCAATAAAAAAGGACTATATCATGTATATTCTAAACTTTTTGCACTTGAATCATCCCAATAATGGGACATGTCTGAGAACATTAGAGAAAGGAACAAATTTAGGATGACTTTACTTTCATATGGGCGACACCATAGCATGAATTAGAGCATGAAAGGGGAACATTCCGACTCTATTGCATGGACTAGAAATGAAGAAAGAAAGACATTCATAAATGCCAAGTAGCCTTCTCCTTATACATGTGGTGCGCTACACACCCATAAATAGGACTTTACTCGATGAGATTTAGCAGACACCATGGGACCATGAACCGTGCTTTGAACCAAGTTTTTCATAACCCAAACTGGGGCCCTGGCAGTGACGAGTATCCCGAACCATCAAGGCCCAAAAACCCCTATCGGTTTCATAATCATGCACATAATTCAAATGATAAAGAGATGCAGAAGATAATAACATTATGGAAAACATGGACAAGAGTCATATGAAAGTAAAAATAGGGAATAATGTCCCAAAATCTCAAATCAACACCTCTATAATGTCTACGAAATCTCTACTACATGACTGAAACAAATGTTTATTTGAAAACTAGGACAAGGCCCCCAGTAGACCCAAACTAATAAGTGATAAATGACACTTCCAGATAATCAGGCCTTTCAAAATATAAAAGGCTCATCAAGTGACTCTACAAATCTGTTCGAGAAATCTACTGAATTTTTGGACCTTTAGACTGTGCCTCTAAACCTAGGATGAAGGGGGTCAATACAAAAGTACTGGTACGCAGAGATATCAAAACAAAACATAATATCTTACAAAATATAGTTGAGAGCCATTATAAAGTAGTTTCATATCAAGTCATTTGAAAACACATGGGCATAATGTAATTATTTTCAACGATACTGCAATGCAGCTGAGCTAGGTGGAATACCCTACATATCATATTTACACCAACTATAAAACCCCGGTTGCATTTGAGATTAGAGTATACGTGAGGGGAAGACATACAAGATCACACAACAGGGTGTCTCGACCTAATGGTAGTGCATAAAATCACAAAGCAGGGCTCCTAACCATAGTCCCAATTTGGGAATGACATAAAGTCAGGTATGCAAGATCACAAAGCAGGGTACCATATTCCCATGTTGGCAAACATAGTTTTCAGCGATGATCCCTTACACTTAAACGCCTTCTTCGGGCATCCACCTATCTCATATAAAATCAATGCATTCAAATTTTATCTAATTCAATCACATATCTTATTTGTAAGGTATCGTCATACCCAACTTACAAGTCATCAATATCACATCAACATATTCATAATCATGTAAAAATCAAGATGTTTTCATCATTTACAAGTAGTGGACAATAATTATTTCAAATTCATGCTCTCTTTTGTTGGTCATAATATAATATGGGGTATCGAAACATTATCATGGAAATTTGAAAGAAATTTCTCATTCATATTTATCAAACTTCTATGGAAAATCTCAAATCACATATGCATGGTTTCAACCATTGAAGTATATAGGAAAACAATTCCCATGACCTTAAAAATGACTTAGAAATCATAATAAGAGCAAGTTATTAGTATTTTAATGAAAACCCCCATTTAAAAGCATGCATGTTCATAAAACTACACCCATGAGATTTTTTTATAAACCCATGTACCTCGATTGGTATGAATATTAGGTGCTTCTTGAAGCCTACGTTGAGAGGATTCCAAAAATGCAATTAGTTTCTAAAACTCCCGGTTGAATCTTGAGTTGCTAGGGTTTTTATTTTGAAACCCTAAGGAGAATCCTTGAGCACTTTTGATGAATGAAGGTGTATTTTGGGGTCTTTCGAACTGAATTTCATGTTTAAGGCTAATTAAGGGTGGAAAATGACCATTTTGCCCCAAAAATGGAGTGTTTAAGTCACTTGAAAACTTTACATAGGCGCTGCCTATGCTATCGCCTATGTTTATATAGGCGCTGCCTATGCTATCCATAGGCACCTCCTATACTATCGCCTATGCTATCGCCTATGTTTACATAGGCTCCGCCTACTACTTTGAAAGACCATAACTTCTTGCTCGGGTGTTAGAATTTAGAAAATTTTGTATCGTTGGAAAGATAAATCAAAGAACTATCATTTGACACATAGTAAGCTCTCTAATTCAACATATACAGAGAGTTATGGTCGATAGAAGCTGACATAAATTACAACATCCACTAAAACTTAATCGATTGAAATAGTTTCAACTCGTCCTTGAGTTGAAGGACCTCTATGGTTTAAATTCAAGATTGAATGGATTTAAATACTATGAAAATAATTAACATGCCATATTGGCATAGGATTTATGGCTTCAGGATTAATAATGCATCAAAATCATGGTCTATATTGTAGCCCAAAATGCAGGGCGTTACAAGAATAATTCAATTCGAGTCTATATACATTGGAATGACGGTCTAAACTCTAGCCCAAAAATATGGGGTTTTACAAGATAGTTTTGATCTTATAGGGTATGTTGATTCTTATTATGCTAGTTAATTGGAAGATAGAAAAAGTACATCTGGGTGGCTCATTTTCTGGGATCTTCCATAATCTCTCAGGGTTCTAAGAAGTAAAATTCAGTTGCTTTATCTACTTTTGAAGCTAAGTATGTGGCCACATATTCTTGTTGTGCTCAATTGTTATGGATTAAATAACAACTAAAGGACTTTAGAATTTTCTTAGACACTATCCCTCTAATGTGTGACTACACAAGTTCTCTCAACATGGACAAAAATCTAGTGCAACATAAGAGCACCAAACACATTGATGTGAGACATCACTTTCTAAGAGAAAATAAAATAATAGACATATTTACTAGGGTACTACACAAGAAATAATTTGTGAAAATATAGGATGAGGTTGGGGTTGATTCAAATGACTTGACCACTAGATGAATGAGTTCTTCTCCCAAAATATTGTCTATGATCACGAGATAGGTATCCATGGTAGATTATGTACTTGTTGGTCTAACTCAGTATCATACCTTTGTAGGTACACACCTATGGGAACAACTTTGTAGGAGAAAAAGTGTAACATGTAAAAAGTTGAGGATTCACTCAAGAAAGAGAAGGACCTGGTCCCATCTCTCAGGTTAGTATCTTGTATATGCATTATTTTTTGACTCTCTCTCTCTCTCTCTCTCTCTCTATGTTAGAAAATTTTCCTATTCTAAAAGGAAGGATATGTCACCCTTAAAATTGAAATTGATCATATCCTATTATATAAAAAACCCTTCCTATGCTTCCTTATTCCCTTAAATCTTATTGTACCCTTACCTTCTCATGTCAAAAGGTAAAGTCTAGTCAGAAATAATCCTCCTTGAAAAGGACTTACAAATGGCTGCAAAATCCCCATTTCCATGTCTTTTAAAGGAATATGAGCTTAGCATAGATAAAATTCCATTCTTAAATTTTCTTAAAAAGCACCTTTCATCTCCTCTTCTTCCAAATCCAAAACCTTTCTTCACTCAACTTGTTGATTAAGAATTATTCTTGAACCCTTAAAATCATTCTAATAAAATACTGATGGATGATGTTTGGGTTGCTAAAAATATTATCTTGCTATCAAATACCCAGGAAAGAGGCAAAATTTATCCTAAAGAACAAAATGTCTATATGATAACAAGAAATCCTAGAGAGAAGTATGGAAGTTTTTCTGAGAATTAGCAGACTTCTAAAGGACTTAGTCCTAAGAAGAGGAAAATGACATAAGAAGAACCCATCAAGGTTTCTAGAAAGGAAAAAGTAGAAAATAAAGGAAACGTTATGTCTGCAGAATTGATAAACCGATTCTTGAAAAATCAAAAGGTACTAACTAGGAGAATCTTTGACTCAAGTGTGTCAACAAAACAAGGTATGATAAAGTTAGTTGAGAAAGTTAATCATAAAAGATGGCTCCATCTTATGGAAGGACCCATTCCTACTGTTTATGATGAGGTAGTAAAGGAATTTAATTCCACACTAGATTTTCGTAAAGACAGACTAAAGATGACTATGTAGTTTAAGGGAAAAAATATGAATCTTGATGTTGTATCACTTTGGAGAATTTTAAAGGCATCAATCAGTGGTGTGAGGGTTTTTTTCAAAGCTACAACCATCAATAGAATTCATGGAAAATGCATTAAATGTTAAAGGAAAGTCTGTGGCATAAGTGAATTGGAAATAACTCAAAAGTGAAGTATAATTATTGTTTGATTTT
>NW_025819544.1:0-1479 GCF_002878395.1 Capsicum annuum
TAACTTGAAATTCAAGAGTTCAACATCAAGTTCATATAAATCATACCGCCATTAACTAGTTTTCATAAATCTTGAGATAAATCATGAAATTAAAACCCAATTTAATATCATAATCAAGATTAAACTCGGCTCCAACATGAGATCTATAAAATCAACTAACCTGTAGTTTAAAAAGGGATTCTTGAACTCCAAGGGTGGAAGGATACCCAAGGATGAACACTTAACATACCTTAAAGCTTGATCTTGAAAGAGATCTAACGTTTCTTGAACGTTCTTGGATTGGGAAACACAAATCTTGATGTTTTCTTGATGGTTCTTGAAGAAATTCTTAGGCTTGTTCTTGATTTCTTGACTAGGGTTCTTGCCCCTGTGAGATAAAATATGTTTTTCTCGAGAGAATGTGAGGAAATAATGAGATAATGGGTTAATTGGGGTTTAAAAGGGGGGAAAAATATCCAAAAATCCATTTAAAATCGACTTAAAATCGCTAAACGGAGGTCTGCGACGGTTTGGGCTATGGTCTGGCGCATTGGGGATGGACCGTCCCTTCAACCTGTCACTTTTTGGCCAAAAACCAGGATTACTGCCTCAGTTATGATGGTTTGGGCGACGGTTCGTTGGCCCTTCCCGTCGCTTTTGGCAGTCCAGACAACCCACTGTAAAACGTCCATAACGTTTTGCTCCGAAATTGAATTTTGGACAAATTGGTATCCTTGGAAATGTAATTAAATTTTCTATCAGTTGGTAGGTCATGAGCTTAAAAATTCGTAGTATAACAAGAGATATGCTCGTTTAAAGTTGACTATACCAATATCCTTCTCAAGAATTCAATCAGTAAGGAATGTTTTGATTCACCTAATAGCTAGGATGTATTTGAGACCTTAATTCACATCAACCTTGATCATGAAACTACCAAAGAACTCTGATGTACTATACATAATCTTGAAACAAGGCGCTAATATTGATTTGCATTTTTCAGGGTATTGCAGCAATGTTCAGTTAACATCCTTGAATTCCATTTTAGTTATCAACTGTGACTTTCAAGTGCCATTAATAGATGCTATTTTAAGGACAACGTTCATAATATTTACTAATTTATACTGCATAATACATAAACATGGTCTTTTAAGGACTTAAATCACATCTATGACCCCCAACTTTGGGTGAGCACAAGTAGGTATTTAAACTTGTATAAAATTGAACAAGTAGACACATACGTCCTATGTGGCCTAATACACGTAGGACACCATGTAGATAGGAATGGTCCATGTAGGATGCCACATAGGACGTATGTGTCTACTTGTTCAACTTTATACAAGTTTAAGTGCTTACTTGTGCATATCCAAAGTTGGAGGTCATAGATGTGATCTGAAGCCAAGTTGAAGGATATGTTTATGTATTGTGCCTTTTCCTTTTAAAGGTCTAACTTTTATATCTCTTAAGGACTTAAATTTTAACTCACATATTAATGACTTTTTA
>NW_025819545.1:0-2183 GCF_002878395.1 Capsicum annuum
AATATCAATTTTAAAATTGATTCATGATCAGGAATGTCAATAGGTGTTGGTCTGCACATCGCTGGGAACGTTTTTAGTAATTAAAAGTCTACATCCAGAGGGGTATTTGAGTTATTTTCCCACTCTTATTTAACCCCAAAACATGTAATTAAGCCATCTAAAAGGCAAAAATTCATTATTTCTCTCAATTTATCTCAAGAACAAAACCCTAGGGCATTCAATTTTAAGTCCAAGCTTCAAGAACACGCCATCAATCATCACGAATTTGGTTATCAATATATGTCAGGTGTTCATCTAAGGGTTTCCTTCCACTCTTGGAGTTCTAGAACCTCTTTTAAAACTACAATTTGATTATTTTCATGAATTTCATGTTGAATTTGATTGTATTCATGTTCATGATATTATTTGGGTTTCAATCTATGATTTACTACAAGTTTCATGAAATTAAAATAACATGTGTGGTGTATTATGTGCCTTGCATATTAAACCCTTAAAATGATATTCATGTTTTGACTATTATTATGTGAAATAACCATGCTCCCCAACTGTTTGATAGAATGCCTATGTGAATTGAATAGTGAAATCATGACATGTGAACATGTGGTCTCATTCATGTACAAGTGCATGTACCTCAAGTGTTTGACAAATGCCTAGGTGAATGTATTGTTAACAAGTATCTATTATTATGTTTTTCAAGATCATGCCATGCTTTACTTTCAATGCTTTCGAGTCCTGGGGGTATTCAATACCCAAAATCTAGCTATTTACCTAGAATTCCAGTAGTTTCAGAATAGTCTCAGTGATGTCACGAATAGTAGTACTCAGTCAATTACCAAAACTTAGTAAACTCAGTCCTGTTCAGTCAGTTAGCTCGATCAGTAATTGTTCAGTCAATCTTAGTACATTTTAGTGATCAGTTAAGTGTCTACTAAGTTGGGAGTAGGATTAAACACTGAGCAAATATAGGGATTGAGGGAATCCTGCCAGTAAAGGGTTTGACCCTTAGTAGCAATCCCTGTATTATAGAACTACGTAGCCCGCGTAGGTTGAGATATTTTCCTGCCAGATAAGGGTTGAACATCTTGTACAAGTTTTCTTGCCAGCGAGGGTTGACGAAATGTCTTCCTGCCAAATAGGGTTAACTCACAACCATTGTTAGTATCCCTTGGCAAGGTGCTAACACCCTTTCAAATGGGGTCACAGGTTGGAGCCCAACTCAGTTTATAATTGAGGTATGTTGGTTAGATGAACACTCCTACAGTTACAGTTTTAGTTTTAGATTCAGTATTGAACTTAATTTAGTTCTATATAGAACTCAGTTCAGTTCTATAGGATCAGGACTGTAAAAAATAGTCAGTCAGTATCAGTAATTTAGTTATCAGTTACTCAGTTATCAGTGCTTAGTACTCAGTTTTAGTAAAAGCTCTAATACAGTATATATATGTATATGCACAGTAATGCATACTCAATATTTTACAGTAGTTCCACTTATCCATGTACACTTATTTAGTTACTTCATATCATTCAATTAGTTACTGTTCATTCATATAAACCCTTGCATTCAACCTTACCTCATCTAGTATACCAGTACATTTTACGTAATGACACATACTTTCTCTTTGTGCTATGATGTCTCATATCATAGGTTCGGATGCTCAGGGTCCCAACCACGCTTAGACAGATTCAGATAGCAGCAGCAGATTCAGTAGTGAGCCCTCATATATCAAGGATATGTTTTTATTTTAGTATTACAATAGTTTTAATATTGCAGTAGTCAGAGTTAGTTGGCGGCTTATCCCCTCAACTCCATATTCAGAAAGATTAGTTAGAGGATTTTCAGACTAGACTAGTTCAACCAGTATTTAGTTTTCAGATGTTATTTTAGTACTACATTTATCAGTTGTTAGATTATGAACCTTATGGAATTTCAGCCTAATTTTATGCATTATTTTAGTATTATTATGCAGTGTTCACAGCAGGTACCAGTTTTGGTTTAACTTGTGTTCCTTCGAGGTTGTGAGCACCGTGTGATGTTCGAGATACAAACTCAGGGCAATACAAACTTGGTATCAGAGCCTAAGGTTCAAAAGAGTCCTAAGGAGTCTGAAATCCACATCTAGTAAAGTTTTGTGCATCGGTGTGTAACACGCCACACTTATGGACAAAGAGGCTATGAGGCATTT
>NW_025819546.1:0-1282 GCF_002878395.1 Capsicum annuum
ATCACTACACTTATAATCCCACACTTCTAAATATAAGAAGATCCTACTACTTATAAATCATAACACTCTAGGTTGAAATATCCCTCGAATACAAGATATATTTAACAATCTAGGTTCACACTATCTCCTCTCACAAGTACTATTTGTATTGAAGGGTTAATGAGGAATTTGAACAAATATCTTACTCTACCTTAAATGAATGACTTATAAGGATAAGGAAATAACTTTTAACTTGAGGAACTTATAACAAACTAACACGTTCCTCTCAATACCCTTGTGCGACTTTTGAATTTACTGATAGTAAATTTGAGAGCATTATCATGGGAGGAATTAGAATTTACTAATCATGTTATATCAAAAATAATACACAGCTAGAGAATTTTTTTAGTAACACATGAATTGATAGAAGTTTTTGAAATAACAACTTTACAGTATGATCTAGATTATGAAAGAAAGAAAACTTTTCTTTAATGTCCTGCAGCCTCTTAAAGAAAAGTACAGACATCTCCATATCGTTCCGCAAGACTCTACTAGACACGACTTCATAGACACCCTAGGACACTTGAACCTTGTTCTCTAATACCAAGTTTGTAACTCCCCAAAGCTACCCCCTGGATGCCACATGGTGCTTAGAACCACAAGTGATCCAAAGTTAACCCTTGAACTGGCATACTGTTAATCAACTGATTGAAATATGTATGAAATAACTAAGTTTACTGTGCAAAAACACAATGATGATGAAATTTAGAAAAAATACAAAACTGATATAATTTTACATTCTGATAAAACTAAAAATAGGAATTGAAATTATTATGACTGAATCTGACTAACATCTATGAAGTTTCTACTATACTGACTATAGATAGCTGGGATGTGACTCCAACTACCACAAATAAATACATATGAGTTAGAAAGTAAGGTACATAAATAACATCTAACTAAAGTCCCCAAAGTAGAAGGACACATCACCTGCTGGCCGAAATCTACAACTATCTGATTATGATATGCATGTACAACTGGTACCTACATTGTTAAACAATGTAGCACATAGATGTAAATATGAATCAATTCTTTTGGAATGTAATGAGAATATAGTGGCGAATACATAAGTAAAACAATAATGCACTATTCATACAAACTATCAAAAACTGCATGCTAAGTGTAAGTGACTCACCTGGGCTTGAGTAATCAAAACTGTAAAATCTAAATCATGAGAAGTAAAGCATAAAGGTAATTCTGTGAGCCACCACACTTAGTTCTAAAAAGTTGTAGTCTTATTCTA
>NW_025819547.1:0-2348 GCF_002878395.1 Capsicum annuum
TAAATAAAAACATTATGGCCCCCCACATGGGAATAACATCATTTTCATAATTGGTTCCGTTTCAATAAAATTATTTTATACCAATATTTTCTACCCTTTTCAGTCTAAAGGAAGTTAAGTCATAATGTACCTTGAATGCTAAAAAGGGATCTAAAAAGCTTTCAATTCAGAGCTTTTCCCCATGAATGGATCTGAAATTAACTAAAACATACAAATACAAAATCTATGCATCAAGAAAGCAAACAATATCCATATTTTTCATTTTTTGGTGGGGAACAAAATGGACCCTCGAAATGAGTTCATAAAAAAGAAGGGTAAAATCAGATTTTTTTATCCAAAAATATATTTTTTGTGATTGAAGGAACTCATGTAGAAAAATCAACTGAAAATAGTTTGAAATTGGGGTTTAAATTGAAGAATCACCAATTTAGGCCTTTTGGGCCAAAATCTCCAATTTTTCATCTTTGAATTCATGTTTTAACAAGGTTTTAATGATAAAAATCAAAGGAAAATCATTGAAATAGGAATTTTGAGCTTACCCAAGCTTATAAAATGACTCAAAAAGTCAAACCCCAAGCTCCAAGTCTCGAAAATGATGATAAAATCTCAAAAAAGGAGTGTAATCCAACAAGTCATCGCCTAAGAGACCACCAGGTCGCTTAGGCAGCTATCTCTTAAGATACTAGGCATCGATTAAGCGAAACCTGCCTGATATCATAAGCGAATTGGCTATCACATAAACGAAATGCGTCTGACACGCCATTGTCGCTTAAGCGACCAGACAATTGCTTCAGTGGAAATCACTTAAGCGAGTCTGGTGTTGCTTTGGCAACACTTTGGCTGTCAGCCCAAGTCACTTAAGCAACCAAAGAATCTCTTGAGCGAGTACACCAGCTGGAGCTTTGGAGAATTCTAAGCCTCCATGGATTCCTCGTGATTCATTCGGAATACCGAGTACACAAAAAAACTATGCTACCCAACTAAATTTGATACTCCGGACTTAATAGTGATATCAATTTTTTTTATAAAAACATCATTTTTAAAAAATTGACCCCTGAGACCTAATTTTACAATTTTTTGAATCGAGGGTCGAAATGAGATATAAAAGCCAAAAAACTACACCAACCATGTTACCAACCTAAAATCGACGTTTCAAATCTACTAGCATGGTTTATTTTGTCATCCAATGCACAAATTAAAAGATGTTGACCGAAGTCAACTAATAAGTCTTGAGGACCACCAAAAATCATAATCTCACACAAATCACATAATAAGGCATTAGGTATCGTGCCAGCTATCCCCATACACCAGAAATACCATAAAGCAACTATGGGGAGTGGTAAAATGGTCAAAGCATATAGAAATGAATATTTCACAAAAATCACCAAAAATTAGGTCGTTACATCTTCCACCACTAAGAATCTAGTTTGTCCTCGAACTAAAGAAAATGGAAAATACCTGAATCAACAAAAAGCTAGGGGTAATTACTATGCATATAAGACTCAACCTCCCAAGTAGACTATTGTACCTAAGCGCACACGCAAGTGTATGTGGTTCAGCTAAGTAATATAGTGGCCTTAAGGAAAGCCAAGTATCGACCCCACAGGGACTAGTATGAAGAAACTATCCAATTTCAGTTCAACTATTAAGATTAGACAAGTGTAAATGTAACCACAAGAGTTTGAGAGTTATAACTAGACATAAACTTAGACAATGCGGTAACTTAAAGGTTCTTGAACAATCACTAGGGAGAAACCCAGTTTTAAGGCATTACAAACAATCATACTACACTATGTAACTCTATTGGTTAGGTTAATTATCCTGTTTTTTGGTTCACAAGGCCGATATTACGACTACGGCCTTCCGAACCTCTAGTTCATTGTCTAACTTATCCCCATAACTAAATTATTGAGCGGAGATAAGAGAACTAAGTTAAATATGTTCATATTCCATCCCATAATTGAACCAAATAAGGCACTTAGGTATATTCCTATCCTAAATTCAAATCATAACATCATTCAATAGAGATTACAATCCTATTCGCTCTATCCCATAATTTATCTTATCATTCCTTCTTCCGGGTTTATAATAGAATTATACATGTATTCTAAGGGTATTGAATTCTTAAAATAGTTAAAACAAGGATAAATAAATAAACAACAATGATAAATAACCAAAACCAAGTCAATACACAACAAGAGTAATCATGTCCTTGGCTTTAACCTTGGAAAAGGGTTGTTAGCCACTCATGGACATACATGTAATCATAATCAATGAATTCATGTTGAAATCCAAAAGTAAACTAAATTAATGGGAGAAAAATCCTAATTTCAGCCTCTGGAATATTT
>NW_025819548.1:0-1359 GCF_002878395.1 Capsicum annuum
TTTCTCAGAGTTGGACCCCATGTCAATGCCTTGGCTCTTCATTTCTTAGGGCATAGATGTCACTCAGCCAATTAAGCCAAAGGCTTCTAATAGACACTGATTTATTTTAGTTGTCATTGAGTACTTTACCAAATGAGTAGAAATAGCTACTATTGAATTGGTCACCAACAAAGTAGTTGTAGACTTTATTCATGTTAACAACATATATTTCTTTGGTATATCGAAGGCCATTATTACAAAAAATGCAACAATCTTTATAGTCGCCTAATAAATGTGGTCTATAAGCAAATTAAAATTGCACATCATCTCTCTACCTTTTATCAACCCAAACTCAATATAAGGAGGTTGAAACATTAACAAAGAACATAAAAATGATTCCTAAGAGGATGGTCCATGAATCTAGACAATGGCATGAGAAATACCTTTTTCTCTCTAGTGATATTGCACAACTATCTGCATATCGATTAGCACAACTTTCTTCTTATTAGTTTATGGGACCAAGGATGTCATACCCATAGAATTTGAAATACCCACACTTTAAACTATTGTGGAAGAAGAGACTGATAATACAGAATGGGTCAAGTCCAGACTCGAGCATTTGTCACTAATAGATAAAAATGGTTAATGAAAGTTTGCTTTGGGGAGTTATACCAGTAGAAAATGGTTCGAGCTTATAATAACAGGGTGTATCCAAGTAAATTTGAGGTTGACCAACTTGTTGTGAAATGTATCCACCCTTACAAAGAAGAGGCTAAGGGAAAGTTTACCCCGAATTGACAGAGCCCTTACATTATTAAGGAAGTATTGTCAAAGGGAGATTTGCTATTTACCGATATTAAGGGAGAGGCAACAAAAATAGTTGCTAATTCTGACTCAATGAAAAGATACTGTATCTGATGCTTGTACTTGGGAACCGTTTGTGCTGGGCATTCCCTAATTACAATTACGAAAGATTATCGTTCTCTTTTGACAACACAATTAATCATATGATAGCCCTTTTCATCTTTTATTTACTATACTTTGTTATCCCTCTTTGGAAATAAAATACAAACAAACAAAAGAAAATAAAGAAAATCAACAAAGTATGTTTAGTGAACTATGTTTGACCTGAATCCTAAATAGATACATAAGCAACCCTATGAGAGTTCGGTCCAATCAACCAACCAAATAACACTTCCTAATATTTGAAGAAACTGGGGCATGCTTTTAGTTTTTATTTTATTTTTGAACGGTTACAAAGTTGTAGTTTATTTTCCCCTTTTCCTCTTAAGATATTCTGATCAATCTTTGAGAATGACAAGTTCTATTCACCATAAATGTGTAACTTGCAAAACTAAAAATTTTAAAAAATAAAATAAT
>NW_025819549.1:0-1424 GCF_002878395.1 Capsicum annuum
CAGATACCATCCTAGTGTAAAATTCTCCCTCTTGAGCATGAGAGAAAATTGATACCATTTCCTTCTCAGACATGGGAGGTTGTACCCTAGCAGCTTCTTTTCTCCAATGGAAGGCATAGTCTCGGAAACACTCGTCATTCTTCTGCTTGATTCTTTTTAATGAGTATCAGTTCGGGACTATTTCAATGTTAAAAACAAACCTATCGAGAAATCTTTTAGCCAACGCTTTCTAGCCAATAATCTTCTTAAATCTTGAGATGTGAACCAATCTAAAGCCTTGCCACTCAAGCTTCGACTGAATAGATACATTAGTAACGCCTTATTTTTTCCTACACCGACCATCTAATTTCACTACCTTCTTAAATGAGCCATAGGGTTTCTGATATCGTTGAATGTTTCAAATTTAGGGACCTTATTTTCTTTTAGTAGATTTACTCCAGGGTTAACACACAGATCATCGTACCCTAGACCATCATCATCCCGTTCCCCATGAGATTTTTTTGATTCTCATAATCTCTTCATTCATTGCCAGGAACTTTATTTCATGCTCAGTCCTCCACTCTTTTTCCTTATCCTCGTAATGGTCTATCTTGAGATTAGGAAAGAAATTATAGATTTTAGGAGATATGATGACATGGGAAGGATTTGGAAGGGTAGCTTGATTTTGAAGATGAGAGGGGGTTAGTTGGTAAGTGGGTAGGATGTTTTGGAAATTGAGAACATTTTGTAGAATTTGAGAGTAGTTTGGTAGAATTTGATATGGATTTTGCAAATTTGGAAATGGATTTTGTGAATTTGGAGATGGATTTTGTGGATTTGGGAGCAGATTTTGTGGATTTACAAGCAGGTTTTATGGGTTTGAAAATGGGTTTTGGGGATTTGGGAATGAATTTTGTAGATTTAGAGACGGATTTTGCGAGGTTAGGGATGGATTTTATGGATGGAAAGCATCTAGATTATTTTCTCGATTGGTATTTTGGACAAGTCGAGAAGCGAAGACGGATGATATGTTATTTGGATAGTCCCCGAGAATAGGAATACTGAGGGGAGAGATCTGGAGCGGAGGCTCATGTCCTTCTGGGGTAGAAGCATTGACATTGATGGCCAAATTAGCCAAATCTCTAGTATGATTCATCTCCTCTTGAAGCATTTACAACTTTCTTGCGAGTTCAGCAATCATTTCATTTTGTTCCACGATTACATTGTCCCTGACGGCCAATGCATTTTTTTCATCACTTCCAGTCATATTTGAATGATGGTTAGGGGATGGGATCTTATGCATTTTTGATTGGGTGAAGTAAGGATGTTCTGCCATCTCTTTTAATATAAAGTAAAATAACTCGAAGGCAAATGTGTTAGTTCCCATATGTCATAAGTAATGCAAGATATTTTACAAGAAGTAGCCACATAGTCAAACTAATCTA
>NW_025819550.1:0-3757 GCF_002878395.1 Capsicum annuum
GTTTTAAAAGTTCAGATAAAAAATGAAAATAGAGTGGATTTTAAGAAAAAATGGGACCAAAAATTGAGTTAAAATCAAGTTGGGGTTCTGTTTATAGCTGACAACATTCGTGATAAGCTATCACAACTGTGACGGCTTGTGAGAATTATCGTCAAAAGTCGATAAGAATATTGTGGATTCTGTTTAGGGCTGGCGACATTCATGATAAGCTATCACAATTGTGATAGCTTATCAAAAATGCCATCACATGGGACCTGAAGTATTACTAAACCCTTTTAAGAGGTGTGGAATTTCAATGATCAATGTGTTTGTGTTTATACTCTTGAGTATAAACTAATGGTTTTTCTCTTGCTACAGGTCTTGAAATGGCACCCAAAGGAAAGAACTCAAAATCCACAAAGAAAGTGACTGAGGGAAGTGTACCTCGGAGACTCTTCAATGAAAAGTATGATTATGAAGAGGAAGAGCCTCTGCTCAGGAAGTAAAAAAAGAGGCAAAGCACTAAAAAGACTCCACTACCCCCATCAGTTGAGGTGGAGGAGAGTGAATAAAGTGGCACTGAGCCCACAACATCCGAGCATACAACTTCTGAGTAGATGGTGTCTGAGCAACATGAGTCTGAACATGCTGAATTTGAAGAGCATGATTCAGATCATCCTGATTCTGATGGGCATGAGTCTGAAGAACCATTAACTGAGTCCCCTTCTACTGAGCCATAAGATGATAAAGACTGTCCGATTCGGGGAACAATGGTCAAATGAAATAATCCTAAAGTCTGAGATGACACTAGATGGCAGATTCCCAAAGCTCAAAAAATATTCTTTGATAGGCTTCGTAGAACCAACAAAAGAGCTGTCAAGTGGCCAATCTTTGAGGAGAAGAGAATCATCACTAAGGGGTTGAGTAGGTACTTAGAGGTGGAGCAAAAATTTCATGGATATGATTTGGGATGGACTACACGAAGAGGAGATCCATTTTTCCCTACACTAGTTAGGGCGTTCTATGTAAACTACCAAGCTCGCTTGGAAAATATGTGTAGAGAAGGAGAGAAAGCAGCTGACCAATCTTTGTTGGATAAAGTTTTGGTATCGAGCGTAATGGTGGATGTTTCTGAAGCAATAATCAACAGGTTCCTTTATGGACCGAACTTTACTCTTCTGGCCACTTCGCCTACTTTTTATGCCCAATTAAAGCATTGGGAAAATTAGCGGAATTGGTTAGCCACACTCATAGCTGATCGAGAACTGGAATGGCTAAAAAATTTGTGTGAAAGGATCTTCAAGGCCTCCCTGACTTCAAAGGAAAAATTTTGGTGGGGTATTATATGTATGTGATTGATGCCCACAGATGGTGATAATATCCTCGGGGATGACAGAGCAATATTAGTCACAAGTTTTGTGGATAACCTCAAATTGAATTTTGGAGAGATTATTACTGAAGAGATAAAAATTCAGGTCTCGAGGTCTGATACAACATATCCTTTCCCTTGTTTAATTACAAGGTTGTGTAGGGCAACAAATGTTCTGAAGATTGTAGGGTTAGAAGAAGAACTCTTTGCATGGAATACCCATAATCCAATCTGAAATGAGAAAAATCAACCAAGCCTAATGCTTGACAGGGGCTTAGATATTCCAACTGATCCACCGGTTACAGGTACTAGTTCAGCACTTAATGCAGAGGTGCTTGATTCTGAAGCTATACCTCCAACATCCGACACAATGGCAGAATTATCAATGCCCAAAACTGAGATAATTTATCTAGCTGTAGTGCCTACAATAGTATTTACCTTCAACCTAATGAATTTTAGGAGAGCAGCAAAGAAGTCCAAGTGGTGCGAGGCTCAGCTTAAACTCTTTGCCAAGTATTTTATCGCTGTAGTTGACAAAAGAGTTAAGGATGCACTTGAGCCTTACAAGGCTATGCCAGGCCGGATTGATGAATTAGAGAACTACTTCAATACGCAATTGAGAGAGAGGTCAGCTCCAGAGATGGCATTATTTAAATTAGACCTAGGCAAAGTAAAGGCGGAGGTTGGAAAACTATAGCAGCACCACTTTATAGTGTCAGTTGATCCAGTAGCTGAGGATTCTGAGGGAGAAATCCTGATGCTTGATCTTACGGAGGAGCCAATGAAGAAAAAAAGAAGAAGGGTGAGAAGAAAGGAAAAGAAAAGAGAGAAAGGACCGACAGTAATGAAGAAAAAAAAGTAGAAAAGAGGGAAAGAAAGAAGTTTGAAAAGGAGGAGATGAAAAAGGCGAGAATTGAGTCCTTAGTGGACAATGAGAGATGGGAGGCAGCCATTCGAGCGAGATACGCAGGTGCCTCTACTAGTAGGCCTTCAGAGACTGATAGACCAGCTGCACCAGAACAGAGAGAGGCTCCTGATAGAGATGCGACAGCAGGGTCAGGAACCTATGACTCCCGAGATTGATCTATTCCAGGTATACTCTAACCCTTAGTTTAGATTTTCTTTGATTTTAAGTTGAGGGTGTAGCCTAAATTTGTTGTTGTAAAATTTTGTTGTCAACTATGAAAAATACTTGTACTTGAGGCAGTTGAATTATTTTTGTGATTTTTGTACACCTCTTCAAGTGGTATACTACTTTAAACTAAGTGATTTATATTTAAGTATGACCGCCATGCATCTTTGTATGACATTAGTTCTAGAAACATAATAATCATTGCTAAGCAGCTGCATGAACTTAATAAGTAGTCGAGTGCGATATACCTGTGCACCAAGTGTGTGTGTGAGATATTACTCAGATCCTTCCTATGTTGAAGCCAAAACTTTCCCAATTAGTCTTACCTAGGTTGAAGGATAAGGGTTAGGAAAGGATCATAGGCCGTTTTAATATTAGCTCACTTTAGCCTAAATGACATTCCCTATGTGTGTCATATTCCTTAATCCCTATTTTGAGCCTAATTAGCCTATTTCTTTATATGACACCTTTCACCTTCTCATTTAGATCATAATGAACCTGTTTTGGCCCTAGTCCTCCTTGGACACTAAGCACCTTGACTTAGGCAAATGGCCTAAGTTGAGGGTGGCTATCATGGGGGTGCTTGATATAAAATGAGTATGAAGAAAGGTAGCGCAAAAGAAAATAATAAAAAACTGGGTGCAGAGGAAAAGAGAAAGAAAAATAAAAATTGTGAAAAAGAATAAGTAATTGAGAAAAGACTGCACCCATCCAAAATAATTATGATCAAGAAAAGAGAAGAGCGGAAAAGACTAATGAGTGAAACATCAAGAAGCTAGTGTAGTGTCAAGGAGGCTTAGTTACTTTAAATACCATCGAGTATCATACTAGCCCTTAGCCTACATTACAAGCCTAAGAGAAGTCCTATAATGATCCTAGCTGATCTATCTGAATATCTGGGTAATGAAAATAAGGGCAAGCCTACGGTACTTAACATACATTGATATGAACTTTATTCTGAGAGTGAGTGTTTTGATTGTCCACATTGTTACATATATAATTCCTGATATGAGATGATGGGGATTTCCTTACTGTGAGGGCACATTGGTTACATTGCTAGTTACTAACTTGTTCGGGTAGTGTAATACTGGTCTATGCATGGGTGTTATAGCTAAATTGATGCCATATCTTAATTCCTGTGTGTTGCATTGGCGTTCTTCATTGTACTTAAATTGACTGACTTTGGAGATGGTGAAGTATTTTGAGATGATATGGATTATTGACTGCCAAATATGCTTTGTATTCTCTTAGTTGTGCTGAGTTGCTTGAGGAAAAAC
>NW_025819551.1:0-2097 GCF_002878395.1 Capsicum annuum
AAAGTAATGAAAATAAGCTTAATGTTCTTAGAATAGGCTTAAATCTTATGTTTAGACAGATTGGGATGGGGAAAATATTCATTTACCCTTAAAAATATGGAATAAAACTGCAGCAATTACTCAGACCAGACTGAATAGGGCACCGCGGGCTCTGGAATGCCGCTCTAGGTGAGACGCCGCAGTCTCCATCGCGGGCTCCCCCCAACACCGAACTAGGCAGGGCACCGCGGGCTAATCGCCCTGATCTGCTATTTTGGAGTTCCAAACATGCCCTTACGCTTGTTTGAAAATTTCAAAACTCACCCGAGATGTACTATTGACTTCTCCGATCGTGCATCAATAAAAAAAAATTAACTTTCAGATGTTGGGAAGGTCATAAATAAATTCGTAGAAGTTGAGCGCTTTGGAAGAGACTAAGTCCCAACACTTAGCTGAAAATTTTCTAAGTCTGAGACCTCTTTTGGCATGCTTTAAAGGACTTAGATGGCGAGGATTTTTTGTGGGGTCTTACAATATCTCCCCCTTGGTAACATTCGTCCTCAAATGAGTTAGGCGTAATTAAAATGCTAAACATTGTAACTATAGCTGGCATGCATAACTGAAAGCATAACTAAACTGATTGCAAATGCAAGTACTATCGAATGAATGGCTATGTAAAGCTGAAACTTAGATTGAAAAGAGATGATCTGAGGAAACTTATTACCTTGAATTGAATGTGAATTTGCAGTGAAAAGATGAGGGTACTTGGTCTGTATATCCGCTTCTGCTTCTCAAGTGGCTTCCTAATGGATTGATTTCGCCAAAGGATTTTGACCAAGGGAACTTCTTTGTTCCTTAGTCTACGAATTTGACGGTCAAGGATCTCAACTGGAATCTTTTCATAAGAGAGGCTATCATAAATCTCTGCGCTTTTTAAGGGTACCACAACCGATGGATCATTAATACACTTCTTTAATAAAGACACATGGAATACAGGATGTACGAACGATAAATCTATAGGCAACTCAAGCTCATATGCCACTTTCCCAACACAGCTCAAAATTTGGAAGGAACCTACATAACGAGGACTAAGTTTCCCTTTCTTGCCAAATCTCTTTACTCCCTTCATGGGTGAAACTTTCAAATAGACTAAATCACCAACTTCAAACTCAAGATCTCTTCTTCTTACGTCTGTATACAATTTCTGATGAATCTGAGTTGTTTTTAACCTTTCTTGAATCAACTGTACTTTCTTCATAGCTTCTAACACTATATCTGGCCCAATCAAAGCTGCTTTACCTACTTTGAACTAACTAGCTGGTGATCTACATCTTCGCCCATAAAGAGCCTCAAACGGAGCCATCTTAATACTAGCATGGTAACTATTGTTGTAGGCAAAATCAATCAATGGCAAATGCTCATCCCAACTACATTTGAAATCGAGCACACAAGCCCTTAACATATCCTCCAAAGTCTGGACGGTCCTCTCTGCCTGACCATCTATCTGCGGATGAAAAATGGAACTAAGATGGACTTGGGTACCAAAACCCTTTTGAAAAGCTCTCCAAAACTGTGTGGTAAAATAAGTACCTCTATCCGAGATGATGGACAAAGAAACTCCATACAATCTGACTAACTCTCTAATATACAACGTAGCATAGTCTTTAGCTAAGTAGGAAGTATGAACTGGCAGAAAATGGGTTGACTTGGTCAATCTGTCTACTATGACCCAAATCAAATCATGCTGACGTCGTGAACGAGGTAACCCTATTATAAAATCCATGTTCACCTCTTCCCACTTCCATGTAGGAATACTGAACTCTTGTAATATACCACCAGGCCTTTGGTGCTTTACTTTAACCCGTTGAGAAGTTGTACATTTAGCTAGGAACTCGGCTACATCTCTCTTTATACCAGTCCACTAATAGATTTCTCACAAGTCGCGGTACATCTTGGTAGCACCAGGGTGAATGGAGTAACGTGCACCATGCGCTTCAGCCATAATCCTTTGCCTTAAATAATCTATACATGGTACACACATTCTACTTTGGTATATCAGCACACCATCTCCCCCTTGGGAGAAAACCTCAACTTTCTGATCTCTGGCTGACTCCTTTA
>NW_025819552.1:0-4329 GCF_002878395.1 Capsicum annuum
AACTCTTAATGGTATTGATAGATTACAAGAAACCCTAGAAATCAAATTCTCAATAAAATAGTAAAATCTAACTAACCATACATAATAAGACTTCAAAACATCGTAGAAGTGTAATTGGGATATATGGAAACCATAGGAAATGATTTTAGAATGATCGAAAAAAAGTTGAGGTAGATGACAACTTACCTGTGACCACATGTGGTTTGCCAAAGGGTGCATGTACCACATATGGTCTGCTAGTGGGCGCATGTAGGCATAGGCATGTGCCAAAAAAATTTTGTTCACTATCTTCTCTTTGGACTTCGGACTTCAGACTTCTGGAACTTACCTAACCAATATACGGTCCGTATATGCTATATGCAGTCTATATGTGGACATAGGTAAGTGCTAAAGTCTCTACCATTAGATATATAATTGAATATTTTTCCAATGATACTAATTTTACCATAATTTGATAACGAGGTGAAAAGTTATAGTAAAATTACTGGCATACTGTCAATTCTTAGGATCTTTAACTTTGGCACTTACCTTAGCCACCTATGAACCACAAGTGCTAAATGTGGTCCTCAAGTAGATATAGGTATGTTCCAGGCCTTGAAAAATACTAGAACCAAGCTTTTAGACTTTATGTTTTGGTATATGCTTTGGTCACATACGCCCAATAAATGACACAAATGTCCAAAAATGCTTAAGTAGCTAAAAACTTTAATTTTTATATTTTTCTTCAATTTGGCATCCAAAACCTAATTTCATGCAAAACACTTCAAAAACACATCAAATCTAATAAAATAGCCTTAAGCCTATTCATATTCTCATAGTTTTAAGCATCTATAATATTATAAATTTATAGATTATCAGGCAGCTCAACATTGATAGCAAGGTGATCTCAATTACAGGCTAGCTATATCTTTCACTTGGACATGGAATTAGTTCTCTTAGATCTTCTTGGATAAGTATATGCCTCATGATGAGTCTGTTCATGAGTCTTGATTTCATGAGTTTCCTAGGCATGCTACTTCTGTTCTGACTACTAAGTATGAAGGGTTTGTTTCTTTGTTTGGGATTAAGACTTTCTCTTCATAAATCTATAAAGAATTTCATTATTGCAGGTCGATCTTTCACTAAGATTGCTAATTATGCTCAGTTTATGAAGAAGATGCATCATGAGGCCCAAAAGGACAATGATAAAAGGACATGGTATCATGGTATCTTTAATGGGAACCATAAACGCTCATGATTTATAATCAAGGGTTCTCAGGGTAGGTACCTACTGTGTTAGTCATGTCAGCATCAGGGTCTATTTAGTAAGCCCATTAGGGCCGCTCTTTAGGTTATTGATGGAGGTTAGTCTACCTTTAGTAATTGTCATAGATAGGGTTGTGGTCTATCTTCGAGGATTTTGTCTTCTAGTTATTCTATTCATGGTGGTTATTCTATGTAAGTTGGATCTTCTAGTTTTAGTACTATGCTTGGGCATGTTATGGTTGTGGAGCTTTTGGTTATTTCTCAAAAGAGTCACCTAGTCACAGAGCGATGGTTCCTTTAATTTAGTGTGATTCACTAATTTAGATAGTTCTACCTCTAGCTAAAGGTAGTATATGTATCCATAGGAGTGGTCTTTAGTGTGATCATGGAGGTTCTTATGTAGGTAGGATAAGAGATTGATTAAGAGCCCAACCAAATAGCAAACATGGTTAGTTTTATACAAAACTTGTAGACTTGAGGGTGATTCTTTGGATGATATTATCACATGTATGATCTTCGTGTGTTGTCAGTCGCTTTTGCTTTATTTGATCTTGGATCTACTTGTTCTTTTGTGTATGCTTAGTATGCACTATGGTTATACTTATGTTGGGATTTATTATCTATGGAATTATGTATATCTACTCCCATGGGTGATTCTTTAGTAGTATATTAGGTTTTCAGATTATCTGTTATGACAGTTTGAGAACTTGATACTTATGTTGATCTTATTACATTAGACATGGTGGATTTTTATGTGATTTCAAGCTTGGACTAGTTATCCCACTATTATGCAGTCCTAGATTTTTTTCCAAGACCGTTACCTTTATTATGTCTACCATACCTCCGATCATATAGTAGGGAGTGATTAGTCGTGAACAAATGGGGATAGTTTCTTATATTTGGGTAAGGAGGCTTATTTTGAATGGTTGTGAGTCTTATCTCACTTATATTTGTGATTTTAGTGTGTAGAGTCCATCGCTTGGCTCTATTCCTTTAGTTCATAAGTTTTACGATACTTTCCCTATCGATCTACCCGGTCTTTCTCTAGAGCATGATATTGAGTATGTTATTGATCTTGAGACGGTCACCCGACCTATTTCTGTGGCACCTTACTGTATGGATCTTGTCGAGCTTAAGGAACGTAGCTTGAGGGGATGAAGAATCTCAAACTTTGGTCCTTTGAAAATTTTTTAAGTCGTAAGGCCACTGCCCTGACAACGAATCTCTCAATAAGACTTAGGGTGTCATTATGGTTCATAGGACCCAAGTCGTAGAGTGACCAATGGAGGTTGCCTTTTGATTTTTCCATGACTATGATTGGCCCTTAGTGAGTTATAAAGAGACCTTATGAGTAATGTTTTCTAAGTCATTGGGTATTTAGTGTTTGCCCAAATGGTTTCTATGTTAACTATGATTAGACCCGACGAGTCGTAGGGTCCCATTATGAGTATAGGGATCAAGTTGTATGGTTAATAGTGAGTGAGCCCAAGAACACTATCTAGCCTACGAGTAGATGATATGATTCGTATGGTGACCCTATGAATCATAAGGTCACCCGTAGAGACTGTGCAACAAATTTTAGTCTTTTCATTAAGGGAACTTTGGACATTTTTCCTTTACCCAAATCCTAACTCAGGACTTAAAACCCTTTCGGGTGTAATTATCAGTTAAAATGAAATTGAAATATCTTCTTAAACTCTCTTAATTCTCCAAGGTCATGGTACTTAGGGTTTTTAAGCAGTTGAGTAATTATGGATTCCAAGGCTAATTTTCTCCATAACTCTTGATATTTTAGGAATGTTACTCTTCCTCAATTCTTATTTTATGAAAACATGTGTTTTAAATAGTTTAATTTTATGGATTTAAATATGGGTTTTGATATGGTTGATGATTTTTAAATGATCGATCCTTTAATTGTTTTCCCATGGTTTTGATGAGTTACTCATGCTTCGAAAGTGATTTTCTAAACTAATGGGTGCATGGATATGGGATTTGGAATGGGGGTTAAAATATTTACCAAAATTTCTGTTCAAACTTGGAAATTTGTTTTGAATAATTGTGTCTCTCAATCCACTAGTGTAAATGGTGTTGAATTGTGAAATTATCTCTAGGTAAGACTTACTCGCCTATATTATTGCATTGAATAAGCAGTTAAGCAACAAAAATGGATTTTGAAGGTCTTTCTAGCTATGGTTAATTTAATGAACATAAGAGGTCGAGGCATTCCCTGAAGTTAATGTGATTGTTATGGAATAGAGATAAGATTGCAAATGTAAGGGTATATGACACCCATGATGTGCCTTAATGGTTGATTCTTTTGTTAATAAATGGGTTATCTGAAACTTATTTTAAATTAGGCTTAAAGGGGGTTATGTAGCTGAGCCATGAAGGTGTGGGTCTTTGATGACTTAAAGTGGAAACTCAAGTTTACTGATATGAGGTTTGGTCTTGATGACCACGTGTATAGTTTACACTATTTATATATATCATTGTACCTTAGATTGATATTGGCTTGGGGCATTTCCTAGTCTTTCTTGATACCTCCAATTCATGTAGCTAACTCGCATTGGGGCCCTTTTAGTAGGGAGAGTTGAAACAATATAGCCCGTGGGTACTTGTTTATTATGGTTGAGCTATATAGTCTAGGATAATATTTTACTATCATGCTAAACCTTATTCCCTACCCCAGCATTTATTATATATATACATATATACATGTATGAATATATTTGAACATGTATAGTGGTTTTGAAATGGATATGACTTGGCATTATATTTTATCCTATCCCTAAGTTTCATGCTAGTCCTCAACTCACTAACCATCTCTAGACATTGTATCCCCTCGCGATGCAGGCCCTAAAGATACTTTTACTTTTCCTGTGCAGTGTTAGGTGATTTGACTTGTGTCATTAGTTGGTTGCGGTGAAGTGGTGAGCTTCTATTCTCTAGAATACTTAATCATTCCATCATTGTATTTCCCCTAAGTAGAATTAATGATATTATCATTATCATTGTCATTGTCAGAGTCAGGGGCATGTCCCAACTTAGATTGGTTATCAATTTTGTTTAGAGACTTTACATATA
>NW_025819553.1:0-2897 GCF_002878395.1 Capsicum annuum
TTCAAAATAAAAAGTTCACATTTCAAGTTCCTACACTTAAACACTTTGAAGTCACTAATTCACTTTACAAGTTACCAAACTAAACTAAATTCAAAATGAAAAGTTCACATTTCAAGTACATACACTTAGTCACTTTCATGTCACTAATTCACTTAAAAAATTTTCAATCTAAACTAAATTCAAAATGAAAAGTTCATAATTCAGGTACCTACACTTTATCACTTTCAATTCACTAATTCACATTACAAGTCACAAAACTATACCAATTTCAAAATAAAAAGTTCACATTTAAAAGACCTAAATTTACACACTTTCAAGTCACTAATTCACATTACAAGTTATCAAAGTAAACTAAATTAAAAATGAAAAGTTTGCATTTAAAGTACCTACACATAAAAACTTTAAAATCACTTATTCACTTAACAAATTACCAAACTAAACTAAAATCCAAATGAAAAGTTCACATTTTACATATGTACAATTAATCACTTTCACATTACAAATTCATTTTAAAAGTTACCAAACTAAACTAAATTCAAAATGAAAAGTACACATTTCAAATACATAGAATTAATCACTTTCAAGTCATTATTTCAATTTTCAAGTTACCAAACTAAACCAAATTCAAAATAATGAATTCACATTTCAAGTACATAATTAAATCACTAACATATCACTAATTCACTTTATAAGTTACCAAACTAAACTAAATTCATAAGGAAAGGTTAACATTTCAAGCACCTACACTTAATCACTTCAAAGTTACTAATTCACTTTAAAAGTTACCAAACTAAATTAAATTCAAAGTGAAAGGTTCACAGTTCAAATTCTTAAACTTAATCACCTACAAGTCACAAAATCACTTTACTAGTAATCAAAGTAAACTAAATTCAAAATGTAAGGTTCACATTTTAGGTACCTACACTTAATCAAGTTCAAGTCACTAATTCACTTTACCAGTTATCAAAGTAAACTATATTGAAAATGAAAAGTTTATATTTCAAGTCACTTATTCATTTAACAAGTTACCAAACCAAACTAAATTCCAAATGAAAAGTTCTTATTTTAACTACCTACAATTAATCACTTTACAGTCACTAATGCACATTACAAGTTACAAAACTAAACTAAATTAAAAATAAAATATTTACATTTCATGTACCTGCACTAAATCACTTTTAAATCACTAATTCACTATACAGGTTACCAAACTAAACTACATTCTAAATGAAAAGTTCACATTTCAACTCACTATTTCACATTACAAGTTATTAAACTAACTTAAATTCAAAATGAAATGTTCACATTTCAAGTACCTACACTTAAATACTTTCAAATCACTAATTAACTTTGCAAGTTACCACACAAACCTAAATTAAAATTCAAAAACTCATATTTCAAGTACCTACACTTAATCATTTTCATGTCACCAATTCACATTATAAGTTACCAAACAAAACAACATTCAAAATGAGAAGTACACATTTGAAGTACCTACACTTAACAATTTTCAAGTCACTATTACACATTATTAGTTACCAAACTAATCTGAATTTAAAATAAAAAGTTCACAGTTCCAGTACCTACACTTAATCACATTCAAGTCACTAATTCACTTTACAAGTTACCAAACTAAACTAAATTCAAAATAAAAAGTTCACATTTCAAGTAACTACACTTAAACACTTTCAAGTCACTAATTCGCTTTACAATTAATCAAACTAAACTAAATTCTAAATGAAAAGTTCACATTTGATGTACCTACACCTAATCACATTCAAGTCACTAATTGACAATTCAAGTTACCAAACTAAACTAAATTCAAAACAAAAATTCACATTTTAAGTATCTACACTTAAACACTTTCAGGTTACTAATTTACATTAAAAGTTACTACACTAAACTAAATTCAAAATAAAAAGTTCAAATTTCAATTACATTCAATTCATCACTTTCATGTCACTAATTCACTTTACAAGTTACAAACAAAACTAAATTAAAAATAAAAAATTCACATTTCAAGTACCTAGACTTAAAACACTTTCAGGTCACTAATTCAATTTACAAGTTACCAAATGGAACTAAATTCAAAATGAAAAGTTCACATTTTAGTAACTACACTTAATCACTTTCAAGTAACTAATTCACTTTACAAGTTACCAAACTAAACTAAATTCAAAGCAATAGTTCACATTTCAAGTATCTACACTTAAACACTTTCAGGTTACTAATTTACATTAAAAGTTACTACACTAAACTAAATTCAAAATAAAAAGTTCAAATTTAAAGTACCTATACTTAAACACTTTCAAGTCACTAGTTCACATTACAAGATACCAAACTAAAATAAATTCAAAATGAAAAGTTCACATTTCAAGTACCTACACTTAATCAATTTCAACTCACTATTTCACTTAACAAGTTACCAAACTAAACTAAATTCAAAATGAAAAGTTTACATTTCAATCATCTACACTTAATCACTTTCAAGTAACAAGTTCACTTCACAAGTTACCAAACTAAACATAATTCTAAATGAAAAGTTCAAATTTCAAGTACCTACACTTAATCACTTTTTTGTCACTAATTCATTTGACAAGTTACCATACTAAACTAAATTCAAAATGAAAAGTTCACATCTCAAGTATCTAGTATTAGTCACTTTCATGTCACTAATTCTCTTAACAAGTTACTAAACTAAACTAAATTAAAAATAAAAAGTTCACATTTCAAGTAACAACACTTAATCACTTTCAAGTCACTAATTCACATTCCGTTTTACCAAACTAAACTAAAATCAAAATTGAAAAGTTCACATTTCAAGTACCTACGCTTAAAACACTTTCATGTCACTTATTCATTTAACAAGTTATCAAGCTAAACTAAATTCCAAATGA
>NW_025819554.1:0-1799 GCF_002878395.1 Capsicum annuum
CAGATAGGCAGATAGGCAGATAGGCAGATAGGCAGATAGGCAGATAGGCAGATAGGCAGATAGGCAGATAGACAGATAGACAGATAGACAGATAGACAGATAGACAGATAGATTAACAGTTTTTTATTGGTTTTATAAAAATATTTATTAGGTAAACAGTTTGGTTTTGGTTTTAGCTTATTGGGTTATCGGTTAAATCGATAATCCAATAAGGATACATATATTATTATTTTATTCCTATTTATGTTATATCTATAAATATATCTATATATATATATCTAGATAGATAGATAGATAGATAGATAGATAGATAGACAGACAGACAGACAGACAGACAGACAGACGGACAGACGGACAGACGGACATACGAACAGACGGACAGACGGACGGACAGACAGACAGACAGACAGACGACAGACGATCAGACAGACAGACAGACAGACAGAAAGACGATAGACGAACAGACGGCCAGAGAGCCAGAAAGACGGCAGACGGCCAGACAGCCAGAGAGACAGAGAGACAGAGAGACAGATAGATAGATAGACAGATTGACAGATAGATAGATAGATAGATATACATTGTATGCACTACTTATTCACAATTTATTGATTCATAAAGTATTAACCTATTCAGGGCAACAAAGGCACAATATAAAGCTCAGCTATTATCGTATTGAAAAGCTTGAAACATTTATAGCTTCCAACAATTAGGATTTAATTTTTTCCTAACTAACATTCAGTTCAAGTTTGAAGATTCTTGTAAACTAAAATACATTGCATAGGATTTTGGTGGTAACTAAGATTTTGTTTTTTATGTTAATTATTAGTATTTCTATTTTATGTTAACTGAAAACCAAACCGTTAAGGACCAAAAACCAATAAGAAAATATCGTATTAGTTGGTTATTGGTTTTACATATTTAAAAATCAAAAATTGATAAACCGAACTGAACTGAGTGATGCACACCCCTAGTCAGTACCGTGCGATAGGTAAAGACAACTGAAGAGTTACCCTTATCTGGAAGGTACTCAAATGATAATGGTGGTACCTTTAACTGGCAGGTTAAAATACCTCACAACCCTCAACTAACAGGTTGATGTCTTAACCTATGCTAGCTGCGTAGTTCTAGAATACAAGGACTGTTTCTAAGGATCACACCCTCTACTGGTAGGTGAGCCCATGTCCTTGGGTTCACTCGCTGCTGAATCCTACTCCTAACTGAATAGACCATGGACTGATTAGTAGACTGTACTAGATTTGATTGAACCATTACTGATCGTGTTGACTAATCAAACTGGACTGAGTTCACTGAGTTCTTTAATTGACTGAGTACTACTATTTTGTGACATGACTGAAACTATTCTGTAACTACTGTAGCTTTAGGTAAACAGCTAGATTGTCGAGTATTAGATACCCCCAGGACTCAATAGCATTAAAAGTAATGCATAGCATGATCTTGGAAAGCATAATAATGTCCACTTGTTCATAATTAATTATAGAGACATTTTATCAAACACTTGTAAGGCATAAGCTTGTACATATGCTAGCATGTCATGATTTGACCTGTTAATTCACATGAACATTCCATCAAACACATGGGAAGAACAATTTAATGCATATAATCATGGACAATATGTAAACATTGTAACTACAGCACCTAAACTTGCTAATTCAAGGATTATAACATGGGAATTACACAATTCAATATAAATGCTATTTTAATTTCATGGAATCTACAATTAAACATTGGTTTAAACTTATTTAGTGTCATGAACATGAATACAATCCAATTTCAAGCAT
>NW_025819555.1:0-1238 GCF_002878395.1 Capsicum annuum
CTGGAGTTGCAATCTTCTCTTACGCTGGTCCAGAGGTGTATTGGGAATGAGGCTGGTGTTTCTGGAATCACTTGCTGGTCCCTTTTCAACTACAGTGCTGTCAAGATTGGTGGTTATAATAATCCCGTGCAAGTCTTGTTTTACAAGTCTCATTTTCATCATATTCTTAGTTTGTTTCAGCAAAACTTCTCCCCTCATTGTTTGCTGTTATAATGGGTGCTGTTATAATGGGTCATATCCTTCACGCCCTCAGAGATTTGGTGTAGAGGTAAGGACACAACATGAGAATTGTAGATTGGGTGTTCATCATGAGTCGAACCCTACTGCCGACAAAGAAACCAAGTATTTAAGTAGGAGCAGGGTATAGGGGCAAGTCCATTACCTCCCGAGTCTTGAACCTGTGGGCTAACTGCGGTTTGGGCTAGCTAACTCACATGAATTTCTGAGTATAAAAAAAAAGGATCATGCTTGACCTGGCTCAGTATGTACAAGTTCTCAGAGAATTGTGTCACGATCCAATTTTTCAGGTCATGATGGCGCCAACCATAACCCACCAATAGGCAAGCCAACCCGTAGTCCGGAACGGTCTGTAACGGACTACTTAATAACATAAGAAAAAAATGCGGAATATATGAGATAAAAATCAATACATAGATGAATCCCAAAATCTGATGGTATCAGTATAAGAGCTTCTAAACATAATAAGAGTACAAAAGTGAGATATCAAGGAGAAATACACTGATTCAACTTACCTCTGAATACAACTTCGAGGCTAGTCTAATACATAGGAGAAAGATAAGTAATACTCCGAACATCAGGAGCTCACTCTAAGTCTCCGAATCAGGGTTACTCCACACGATACACACATCAATGGCGATAACTCGTACTATGATCTGCAGGCTGCAGAGGTATAGTATGAGTACCAAACGAATGGTACTCAATAGGCAACTGCCAACTGAGCTCCAAAGATAAAGTAGATATATACAACATGTAAACAAAATGGAAACTACAACCAAAAGTCCATAAATCATATAATAAGTCAATGAAAATAACAAGGGACAACTATCATATTTATGTCCAAGAGTCTAACATAATAAGACTAAGGAAGTATCAAGGTGAACTATCTTATTCCAGCTACATTTAATATATGCCAAAGCTATACAATATATCCTAGGTCAATATAAAGATAAAGAGCGAAAGAAAGATATATTGTAATATACAAGGCGAAGGAACGACTA
>NW_025819556.1:0-1510 GCF_002878395.1 Capsicum annuum
GGTGATTAAAACCTATTTTCAGCGGACAACAAACTAGATTAACAACACAAGAATGAAGAACACGAAGAACAATAACAATATTATTAAGAACAACAAACACACGGCTACAAGAAACAAAGGGATAGATAGATAGACTACACAAAGATGTAATCTTAAGAATCCAAGAGATTATTCCACTCTTGGACCCTTAACACCACACACAATGATTCACCTATCTCTTACGTTGAAACAAGAGGGACCTCGATCTCCAAAGCATCCAACTTTTCCAAGCTTGAATCCAACACGAGTGATTCCATACTCAAGTTGATTTTCCTAGTTACTATGTTTCGACCAAGAGGCCATTCTCTTAAGAGAGGGTGTTTCAATGTTACAACTTTTAATATTCAATCAAAACTAATGACTAAACCCCTACATCATTCTATTTATAGCGTATTACAAATAATAGGTAAAATGACCAAAAGGTCCCTTTAATGAAATGTGACCAAGGGCGCCCTTAGAGTGCAAGTTTAGGGTCGGTTTTGGTGTGATCCAAGGCCTTCTCCACACTTTACTTACATGCTTTATTGGACGGGTCCAATGCATTTTCACATATGTGCATCCTCGTGGTCGTACCCGTATCATCCTCCCCTTCTTGGTAAAGGATTCGACCTCGAATCCTCTCCTTGCAAAATCAAAGAAGGACAAACAAGCAAAACATCCTCATGACATGATTTTTAGGATTAGCAAAATAAACACATCACATGTCATGCCAAGGTGGGACAAACTTGGAGTATACCCATGGGTCCTTTGTGTTGAACTTGAAAACCTTAGTATAAATGGCACAAAGGAAGAGGTCATCATCAACAAAAAGAGACAAGGAAGAACCTTTCCTTCCTTCATTAGCACCCACTTTCAAACATTACTTGTCGTCTTGACCAAGCATCAAGTGGGAAGTGTAGAAATTCCCACATTCCGAGAGAGTGCCGGGGTCAAATGGGAGAAGTAACCAAGGGTCTAGGCTGAGGTTAGCCCTTCCTTCCCCTAGAATGTCGCTCCTACAACCGTACATGACATTTACCTTTATGAGAAGACTAACATTCAAGAATAGAGAGACACAACCTAGAAGTCCTACCTCAAAAAGACATATGTCATCATTTTCAACATTTCCATATGCATGATCTCTATGAACAAACTACTAGCAAGGCTTTTACCACAAAAGATGTTCAAAGAGTCACGTGCACTATCAAGATCAACTCTATAAACACATCACTAACTTGAGATTTTTTAAGCACACCACATATATGCTCAAGTATTGGAATACATTCATGAGTAATTTGATCTTCATTCACATCCTTACTAGTTATTGGCAACTCACATACCAACGTAGACTCACCTTGGTTCGTACAAGGGTCAACTAGTGTGTGATTACTCTTGTCAATTGGTAATAGAACCTTGTTCAAGTTATAAGGGCTAGCACTAGATGGACATAAATCATTCTTACAAGAAGAATCAATTTTGTCATCTAAAGGAT
>NW_025819557.1:0-1900 GCF_002878395.1 Capsicum annuum
GTTCTGTGTTGACTACGATTGGACCCTTACGATTCGTAGGGTCTCATAATGAGTCATATTATACGAGTTGTAGGGTCAAAAGATTATGATTTCCTTGGACTATCTTGGTTACGACTCATGGTGAGAAGTCGTAATGAGTCTATATGAGTCATATAGTGACCCATAGTCATTGCCGACTAAATTTCAGCTTTTAATTTGAAGGCACTTTGGAAAATTCTCACCATACCCTATTAAACCCCCACATACATAAAGCATTTAAGGAGGGTTATATTTAATCCTTGACATACTCAAATACTCCCAAAACACTCTTGAATTCTCTTAAGTATCCATACTTAGGGTTTCCAAGAAGTAGGCTATCTATGGGCTCAAGGGTTGAATTCTTTATGTAAAACTTGGTATTTTAGGTGTGTTACTATAATGCCTCAGATTCTAAACCCCGGATGCTACACAGTGCTCATAATACCGAAGGACCACAAACTAACCCATGACTGGTACCTGCTGCAATATCTGTACATTTATACTGTAATCATAAGTGGAATATGGGCTGAACTGCCATAAGGTTCAAATAACTGAAGTAATACTATAGTATGTGGTAAAACAATACCAAAACAAAACTAAAATATAACTATTGAACATACTGAAGTCTGAAAGCCTCTAAACTGTCTGAATAAAGAGTTAATGGGACATATCCCCAACTAACTCCAACTGTTGAAATAAACTAAGTACTAAAATACTGAAATGATAAAGTATCCTCGCATGATGAGGACTTACTGCTAGTCTATTGCTGCTGATTAAAACCTGAAGCTGCCTATGAATGGTCGGGAACCTGAGCGTCTGAACCTATGGTATAAAACACCATAGCATAAAAAAAATATGCATCAGTGCGTGTGAATGTACTGGTACGCAAAGTGAGGTAAGACTAAATGCATGGGGTTCATATGCATGAACTATAACTGTCTAATAACACGAATATGACTATGTGATAATACATGCATGAATACATAACTGTAACTGAGAATGTGATCATTCTGAATACTGAATATACTGATAACGTGCATACAGATAACTAATATGTTATTTACTGAGTGGTTGTATCAGACAGTCTTGATTCTGATGGAACTAGCAGAGTTTTATACTGAGTTGAGTGACTATATCTGACAATCCTAAAATCTGTAGAACTATCTGAGATCTATTCTAAAAACTGCGACTGAGACTATGGGAGGTAGTCATCTAATCGACATGCCTCGAATAAAGCAATATAGCTGAGTTGGAGTCTAATCTGTAACTCCAATTAGAAGGGTGTCAATGTTGTGCCACTGGTAAGGACAAATTGTGAGTGACCCTCATCTGGCATGTACTCTAAGGAGAATGGTGGGACCCCCATCTAACAGATTAAGCAACCTCATAAACCCTCATCTGATAGGTTTTTGACATCTCAACCTACGCTGGCTATGTAGTTCTGGAATGCAAGGACTGCTTCTAAGACTCACACCCTCTGCTGGCAGGTGAGTTCAGATCCTTGGGTTCACTCGGTGTTGAATCCTACTCCCAACTAAACAGACACTGAACTGATTATACTGAGTTGAACCAACCTGAGTTCACTGAATTCCATTTACTGATGGAATGATACTAAGTTCTGTTAACTAAGATTATTGAGATTACTGAGTAGGACTGGACTGGTACTGAATTTACTGAGTTTTCTTGAGTTATATGACTGACTGAATTCTACTAATCACGGCTTAGCTAAGAGCATCTTGAAAACTGACACTTACTCTAGGAACACAGCTAAATTGTCAGGTACAAGTACCCCCAAGACTGGATATCATGAAACTGATAAGACATAACACTTCTTGAATACATGGCCATAGTCAACAATTCATAGTACAGCCGTTGGGAATTT
>NW_025819558.1:0-1080 GCF_002878395.1 Capsicum annuum
AAGATGGTTCTTGGAGTTCTTGAACTAGGAACTTGGAATCTTGAATAAATTTGCAGAATTAATGGTGAACTTTGGAGGTTCTTGAAGTTGGATGTAGGAGCTTAGGATTTTCTTTTTGAGGGAGTTTGCTGAAATATAACATATAATGCTTGTAATAGACTTTAATATAGGGTTTGGACTCTCATATCTTTCCGTTGATATATAGTATATCACCCAGATCATTGTGTACGAGGAGTTATGATCGTTTGAAGTTGACCCAAAAATTCACTTTTGATAGGCTGAAGTAGATCAACCATAACTTTTTGCTCCGATAGACAAATTGGATGAAACCAATTTCATTGGAAAGTGAATTCGCAGAGCTTTCTGTTGATATATAGAAGATCACCCAGATCATTATGTACAAGGAGCTATGTTTGTTTAAATTTGGAGCAAAAATACGCCAGGCCTCAGTACTTTTTCTTGCACGTTTTACTGTTTACTACTATTTACGGTTCGATCGGAATGTTCATAACTCGTCGCTCGAGTGTCCATTTTGGATGATCCATATATCGTTGGAAATATTATTTGATACTCTACTCAATGGTGGGTCATAATCTAAGATATTTCACATGAAAAATTTATAATTCATTCTAGAAGATAGAACCCGACACGTTTACGCACAAAATTTCAACAAAAAATTTCCTGGGGTATTACATAAACTACCTTCAACACTTTAATTGGTACCTTAGGCCTTGATCACGAACATCCTCTGGGTACAAAATACTTTGGGGCATTTCCCGGATAAACTGATACAAATCCCTCGAGGCATTCCCCAGCCAAATGAATACATTTTTAGTGCGAGAAAATCAAACTATTCAACAAAATTTCAAACATTCCACGGAATTTCCAACATCCAACCAAAGCCACAAATTCTAAACTTTGCCTACCTAACCAATGTTTTCCTAAATCAATCGATCTATCATGATACTATCAAGTTCAATTAACATTAATGAATCAAAACGACAATATGCACTTTATCAACTTTCAACTCCCGTCCCAATTTTATTTACCTCAAACGAATTCAAGTCATTATCAACCAAT
>NW_025819559.1:0-1160 GCF_002878395.1 Capsicum annuum
ATCCCAATTTTGGGAAAAAATATGAAGAGTTGAAACAAGGGAGAAGACTTGAAAAACTCCCTTGTGATGACATCTTCTCAAAGGAGAAAGTGATACAAGTTCAAACTTACAACAAGGAATCAAGAGAACAACAAGAACAACATCACTAGAGAATCAAAGGCCCCACTCGGCTTCTCTAGGTTTTCAAGGCAACGACAACAATTTTCAAAAAGATAGATAAATAACACAAGATTGCAATAACTATAGTGAATCAAAAGAGCCCCACACAGCTTCACTATATCAAGATACAAACAAAAAGATTACAAAATGATGGATAGTAATTTGACACAAAATATCCTAAAATCTAAGAACCCTAACATGAAGATTAGGAACCTAAGACTAAAATATATTTACATCAAATTCTTACTTGAATCAAGAGGAACTCATGACCCTCAAGACCCCAAGTTTCTAGCCAAAGAACAACAAAAGTGTTACTACACTTTGTTGTCTAGTTTTGAGTTCACTCTCAAGAACAAGAGAGAGAAGTTCTCAAATATTACAAGACTTGTGTAGTGAAAATATCAATAATGAACTAAGTCCAAGAAATAGCCCTATTATTGTCTATTTATAGTACTCCACAAAATAAAAGGAGAATGACCATTCTAGCCTTTGTCTTGTATGGCTTTGGAGTGTAATTTAAAAAAAGTGTTACTACTCTTTTTGGAGTGTAATAAACTTACACTTCAAAGCCCCTCTTCATACTTCAAAATATAAAATCCCTTAGATGAATTAATTACACACTCACACACGACCATTTGCATGAACATGACTTAAAGTTCTTGTAGCTCCCGAGCTTGGCTACGTGTGAATGGTCTTGAGCTAGTTGTACTTGTATCATCCTCTCTATATTGAAGGGAATTTGTCCTTAAATTCAGTGGATTTTCATCCTCAACCGTGGCAATAGGAGAGAGGTCACATATATTAAAGGTTTTGTGCACTTGATATTCTGGAGGAAGGTCAATTTTGTAGGTATTATCATTGATTCTTTCAAGTACTTGAAAGGGACCATCACCCCTCGGGATCAACTTGGTCTTCCTTTATGAAGAAAAATGGTTTTTTCTAAGGTGCACCCAAACCCAATCACCCGGTTCAAGAATAAGGTTTCTTCTCCCCTTGTTTGC
>NW_025819560.1:0-1502 GCF_002878395.1 Capsicum annuum
GTCCTGACCGCAGATACCATCCTAGTGTAAAATTCTCCCTCTTGAGCGTGAGAGAAAATTGATACCATTTCCTTCTCAGACATGGGAGGTTGTACCCTAGCAGCTTCTTTTCTCCAATGGAAGGCATAGTCTCGGAAACACTCATCATTCTTCTGCTTGATTCTGTCTAATGAGTATCGGTCCGGGACTATTTCAATGTTAAAAGCAAACCTATCGAGAAATCTTTTAGCCAACGCTTTCTAGCCAATAATCTTCTTAAATATTGAGATGTGAACCAATTTAAAGCCTTTCCACTCAAGCTTCAACAGAATAGATACATTAGTAATGCCTTATTTCTTCCTACACCGACCATCTGATTACACAACCTTCTTAAATGAGCCATAGGGTTTCCGATATCGTTGAATGTTTCAAATTTAGGGACCTTATTTTCTTCTAGTAGATTTACTCCAGGGTGAACAAACAGATCACCGTACCCTAGACCATCATTATCCCGTTCCCCATGAGATTTCTTGATTCTCATAATCTCTTCATTCATTGCCAGGAACTTCATTTCATGCTCAGTCCTCCACTCTTTTTCCTTATCCTCATAATGGTCTATCTTGAGATTAGGAAAAAAATTATAGATTTTAGGAGATATGATGACATGGGAAGGACTTGGAAGGGTAGCTTAATTTTGAAGATGAGAGGGGGTTAGTTGGTAAGTGGGTAGGATGTTTTGGAAATTGAGAACATTTTTTAGAATTTGAGAGTAGTTTGGTAGAATTTGATATGGATTTTTCAAATTTGGAAATGGATTTTGTGAATTTGGAGATGGATTTTGTGGATTTGGGAGCAGATTTTGGGGATTTAGAAGCGGGTTTTATGGTTTTGAAAATGGGTTTTGGGGATTTGGGAATGAATTTTGTGGATTTGGAGACGGATTTTGTGGGGTTAGGGATGGATTTTATGGATGGTAAGCATCTAGATTATTTTATCAATTGGTATTTTGGACAAGTCGAGAAGCGAAGACGGATGATATGTTATTTGGATGGTCCCCAAGAATAGGAATACTAAGGGGAAGGATCTGAAGCGGAGGCTCGTGTCCTTCTGGTGTAGGAGCATTGACTGTGATGGCCAAATTAGCCAAATCTCTAGTATGATTCATCTCCTCTTGAAGCATTTGCAACTTTCTTGCGAGTTCAGCAATCATTTCATTTTGTTCCACGATTACATTGTCCCTGACGGCCAATGTATTTTTTTCATCACTTCCAATCATATTTGAATGATGGTTAGGGGATGGGATCTTATGCATTTTTGATTGAGTGAAGTAAGGATGTTCTGCCATCTCTTTTAATAGGACTAGTTCTCTATTATCTATAAAGTAAAATAACTCAAAGGCAAATGTGTTAGTTCTTATATGTGATAAGTAATGCAAGATATTTTACAAGAAGTAACCACATAGTCAAACTAATCTAAGGGAGCATAGTGGATAAATTTGTCTTTGATTAAAACAAATGCACATA
>NW_025819561.1:0-1137 GCF_002878395.1 Capsicum annuum
TCATTTAGAAGTATGGGTCTGTTCATAGAATTTCATGAGTGACCTCCATGTCTATGTCTTCCAATTTCTTGATTTTCTCGTTATATTCCCTCACGGCTTGATGCATGTGGTATAAGTTATCACCAGTTTATTCTACACTGTCAAAGATAAGTTAAAGCGTTACTTCAACACCACTCTTTTCTGGTTCTTTGTTCGTCCTTTTCATTCTCATAGGACATAGCAAAATCATCAAGAGAACTAGCAACCGAGTTAGTATAAAGAGAGGAGGCGACATTTGGACAATCACTCCAATATCCATCTTGACCACCACATAGACATGAACAACAACAACAACAAAACCAGTGTATTCCCACATAGTGAGGTCTGGGGCACATAGAGAACGAACATACTCCCTATAAGATTGAGATGGTGCATATATATCTCAACGAGGAGCATGTCTGCAATCTAAAAGTAGGGTCCACCATAATATGGACATGGGTTGCAATGATAGGATTTTCAATCACCGAATTCACTTTCATTCCAAGATGCCATAGTAAAATATAAACAAAAATAAAGAAATTCTACCTACAACAAGAAATAATGTAAAATAATATGGAAATATTTACAATTTTGAATCAAAGAAAATAAGCTAAAATTTCGAACTAACTCAATACGCCAAAATTATTCTCCGACAACGGAGCCATTTTTTATAACTCTCAACTTACACATTAATTTAAGTGCAAGGTAGTTGTTAATATGTTTACTCAACTAGGAATTGGGGTTGAATCCACAAGGAATAATATGATTGGCAATTGAGTATGTCCGAAATAATAATTGCTTGCAAGGTCAAACCTATGGCACAAAATAGTTTAGGGGGTTTTAAATCTTCTTGAATGTAAAGAAAACTTTTGGGTTTCTAAGGGACTAATTCGAGACTAAGAATAATTAAAGTATAATCAATTAAAATGGATCATGGGACCATGCTTTCCTAGGGGCAAGATATGCATTGGAAAATGATTATTCGATGCAGATTATAATCATTGATGATATGGTAGGCTAGGTTTAAGGTCTTTGAGGCTAGTTTTTCAACAAACCCTCAAAGATGTCACCTATTTACCCTTTTGAGTACCTAACAATTGTGTCAAATAAATCCACCCA
>NW_025819562.1:0-2884 GCF_002878395.1 Capsicum annuum
CGTAGTTCTTTTTCTAATTCAGCAATCCTACTATTTTTAGTTTCTTCTATTTTTCATATTTCTTCTGTGGTTTGTTGTTTTATTTTATCTATTTCCTTTTTTCTGTCTATTTCTTCGTTTTCTCTTTCTATTCTTACCATGGCTGCCAACTTATCTTCTAATTTTAATTCTTCTTTTTCTAACATTAAATATAAGTGTTCACCTATTTTCTTATAACTTCTTCCTAAATTAGAGAATACTATTTTTATTTATAATCCTTCGTGATTTTCATATATTTTTTCATCTATTATAAATTCTTCGTTGTTCATTTTATTTAAATGTATATAGGTTATGTTGATATATATATATTCTAGACTATTTATTGTTGATTCTAAATTTGATATTTCTTCTTTTTGTGCATTTATTGAATTTTTAATAACTCTGACAATTGTTATACTGTAGTCTTTTTATCCTTATTTTTAATTCTTTACGTTTTTCAGATATTATTTCTTTTAATTCTTTATATTTTTGTGGTTTTTGTACGTTATTCATCTAAACAATATTTATAATATTTTGGTGGATATCTTAATCTAATTTTATCATATTAATAAATTAATCAACTAAATCCAAATATATACTACTTCCGTAACTTTAAATAACGTAGCTTTGATACCATTGTAGGGGGTGCGGATAACTTATGTAACTAAAATAGATGTATTATAGCTAAATCTAATTTTATCATATTAATAAATTAATCAACTAAATCCAAATATATATTACTTCCTTAACTTTAAATAACGTAGCTTTGATACCAATTGTAGAGAGGTGCAGATAACTTGGGTAACTAAAATAGATCTATTTTAGCTTTGATAGATCTATTTTTATTTGTGCGTGGATATTTCTTAACTTCTCTAAACACTTTATGGATAGTTACTGTCCTAGAAGTATAGATACTACTGAGGTACATTTAATGAAACAGAAATAAAATGAGAAATAAATAGAAAAGAATTATGTTCATTATATAAATGTTTATTAGCATTTGAACCAAGGAAAATTCTAGATATACCAGAAAAGGTAATTCTAGATTTTCCACAGTTGTTTGATGATTCATAGCTTTTCCTTGAAAATATACCTGTTTTTATAAAATAATTCAAAAGTTTTGTGTACAAGAGAGGGTTTTTCTTCAACTCATGAAGACTTGCCCTTTATCTGAGCGGATGCTCGTCTATTTATAATCTAAGAATGAAAACGCGTATACTATTTTACTTTACACCTGTCATCTATTCTAAAAAAGTATAAAAAATATCTCTGCAAAGTCCTAAAGCTACTTTTACAAAAGTCTAAGCTAATAATGACACTACTTGCCAAAAAAGTCTAATAAATGATAAGAAAAGTCAAAAAGGCTAAATCTACTACATAATAATTTACGTAACATCTATCTTATTTTCCATATGTCGCTTTTAATAACTTTAATTGCTTTTTGATGACTTTTTCTTTCTTCATCCGTAGTTGATTTTCTTCTGTTGTTGTCTCTATCTTTTTCTTGTAGTATCTGTTGCTTTTTTTTTTATCTTCTTCCTATTGTAACATTACATCTGGAATAAAGTTGTGTCTGCCACTTCATCTGTTGCATATGTGGTCATTGTATTTTTGGCCAATTTGTTTACAAAATTGATCCATAGCTTCTTTTGAAATAACTCCTTTTGTAATAGATCTTGTGACTGGTAACTCTTCTGATTTTAGGATCGTTATGACCCATTTTCTTATCTCTTCTTTGTCATTTTCTCTAATATTCTTACAAGTAGAGTAAACCAATAATTGATTTCTGTTTTAGTAAATCCAAACTGGGTTTTGATTTATATAATTATTTGCTAACTCAGTCAATATACTGCTAAGTCTAATAACTCTCTTGTTTCGGTAGAAGTCCGGTATCTAATTTTTGGTTATCTCTTCTTGTTCGCATATTTCTTCAAGGATAATATAATCTCGTGTCATTCCTATCTTGACAATAGTAATTGTCTGTTTTATTCCATCAAACAATATTTCTGCTGGTGCTGAGTAGAAACGGACATAGAATAACTGTCCCTTCGTAATCCTCTTATAATCCATAAATCTTTTGTAAATATATGGAATTCCTGTTAACTCTTCTCCAGTAGTTGTGTAGACTATAGATAATAGTCCATAATAGTAACATGAAGCAATTAAGTTTGCACTGGTGCCAGGCAAAGCAATAAGTTTGTTATAGGTTTAACTCCCACGATGCAGGATGAAAATGAGCAAAATAGGTCAAAAAGAGGTGAAAACCTGCTATAAATAGCAAATTTTTCTACAATATCAGTATTTTGGTCGATCGGACTTCGACGGGGTGCCCAGATTCGTTCGGAGTCCGATACATGTAAACGAACTAAGCAACTATACTAAATTCAATGTTACGGACGCGATGGAGATATCAAATTTTCAAAAAAAAATATTATTTTCACAAAGTTGACCCCCGAAAGCTGAAATCATAATTTTCCAAATCGAGGATCGAAATGAGATTTAAAAGACGTAAAATCATACCAAACATGCTAACACTCTAAAATCAATATTCCAAATTTGCTAGCAAAGTCGAATTTTTCATCCAAGGTTGTTTCGATCAAGAGGTCAAAATGAGATCGGGTGCACCAGAACCCAAACCAAAGGTCTACCAAGCCTAAGATTGATATTTCGAAGCTGTTGACACAATTCATCCGGTCATCCATCGCACTGATCAAAATATATCTCCGTAAGTCTAAAATAAGACTCTCGAAACCATCAAAAATTGCAATATCGCATAAATGATACCAAAATACATCGAAAAACATGTCAAGCACTTCCATACTCCAGAAATATCATAATTCAACTACGGAGAGGGGTAAAACAGTCA
>NW_025819563.1:0-3555 GCF_002878395.1 Capsicum annuum
TTACTCCATACATAGCAGGCGATTTTGAAATCAGTCCTGAAGTCCTAGCAGAGCCCTTCTCAGTCTCTACCCCAGGGGGTAAAACCATCATAGCCCGACAGGTAGACAGGAACTACCCGATTATGATATCTCAGAAATCTACGTCAGCAGATTTAGTGGAGTTAGAGATGACTGATTTTGATGTCATTCTCGGCATAGATTGGCTTCATTCCTTCTATGCCACAGTCGACTACAGAAATAGGATAGTTTAGTTTCAGTTCCCGAATAAGCCCATCCTAGAGTTGAAGGGTAGCATTTCAGCATTCAGGGGTCAACTTGTTTCCTACCTTCGAGCAAGGAAAATGATTTTTAAGGGGTGTGTGTATTATCTCGTGCATGTTAAATATTCCAGTTCTAAATATCCCAGCCTCGAAACAGTCCCTGTTGTTGATGAATACTTAGATGTCTTTTCTGAAGATCTTCCAGGCATTCCTCCTGAAAGGGAAATAGACTTCGACATAGACCTTCTTCCAGATACTCAACCTATTTCTATATTGCCATACAGAATGGCACCAGCAGAACTCAAGGAACTGAAAGATTAGTTGAAGGATCTCTTAGATAAGAGATTCATCAAACCCAGCATTTCCCCATGGGGTGCGCCAGTATTATTCATGTACAAGAAAGACAGTTCTCTCAGGATGTGTATTGATTATCGTCAACTCAATAAGGTCACGATCAAGAACAGATATCCTCTTCCCAGGATTGATGATCTATTCGACCAACTTCAGGGTGCCAGTTACTTCTCCAAGATAGACCTCAAATCAGGCTATCATCAGCTCAGAGTTAGAGAATGTGATATTTCAAAGATAGCTTTTCGTACTCGATATGGTCACTTCGAATTTTTAGTCATGTCATTTGGTCTTACCAATTCCCCTACGGCTTTTATGGATTTGATGAATGGTGTGTTCAAGCAGTACTTGAACATGTTTGTCATAGTCTTCATAGATGATATTCTGGTCTATTCTCGCACAGAGCGTTATCATGCAGACCATCTCAGGATTGTTCTCCAGACTCTTAAGGATCACCAATTATTCACTAAGTTTAGCAAGTGCGAATTTTGGCTAAGATCAGTAGCATTCCTTGTCTATATTGTTTCAGGTGATGGAATTAGAGTAGATCCTCAAAAAACCGAGGCAGTAAGAAACTAGCCTAGACCCGTATCTCCATTAGATATTAGGAGTTTCTTGGGTTTGGCTGGCTATTACAGATGGTTTGTCAAGGGATTTTCTTCTATTACATCTCCCATGTCCAGATTGACTCAAAAGAAGATTAAGTTTCAGTGGTCAGATTTATGCAAGAAGAGCTTTCAAGAGTTGAAGACTCGACTCACCTCCGCTCCAGTTCTAGCTATTCCAGATGGTTCAGACAGTTTTGTGGTCTATTGTGACGCATCCAGAGTGGGTTTAGGTTGTGTCCTCATGCAACATAGTAAGGTCATAGCCTATGCCTCCATATAGGTAAGGCCACATGAGAAGAATTATCCTACTCATGATCTTGAGTTAGCACCGATAGTCTTTGGCTTGAAGATTTGGAGGCATTATCTCTATGGAGTTCATGTAGACGTCTTCACAGACCGTAAAAGCCTCCAGTATGTCTTTTCCCAGAAAGATCTCAATCTTCGCCAGAGAAGGTGGTTAGAGCTCTTGAAGGATTACGACATGAGTGATCTTTATCATCCGGGAAAGGCCAATGTTGTGGCCGACGCTCTCAGTCGACTCTCCATGGGTAGTATTTCTTACATTGAGGATAGTAAGAAAAATATGGCTTAGGAGATCCATCAGCTTGCCAGACTAGGCATTCGCTTAGTCGATTCTTCAGAGGGTGGTGTATGTGTTCATAGTACTTCAGATTCATCTCTAGTTTTTGAGGTGAAAGAGAAACAAGACAGGGATCCTAGCCTTATCAAGCTTAAAGAGTCAGTTCATTATTAGAAAGTTGAGGTTTTCTCCCAAGGGGGAGATAGTGTTCTTCGTTGTTAGAGTCGTCTACGTGTTCCAGGTGTAGATGGATTGAGGCAGCGAATTCTTGCAGAAGCACATGGTGTACGATACTCTATTCATCCAGGGGCCACTAAGATGTACCGCAACATATGGGAGATTTATTGGTGGAGTGGGATGAAGAGAGATGTTGCAGAGTTTATAGTTAAGTGCTCTACATGTCAGCATGTTAAGATAGAGCATTAGAAACCTAGTGGTTCCATGCAAGAGTTCACCATTCCTACTTAGAAGTGTGAAGAATATAACATAGACTTTGTGACAAGTTTGCCTAGAACTCATCATCAGCATGATTCAGTCTGGGTCATTATAGATAGAATAACCAAGTCAGCTCATTTCCTTCCTGTTCATACTTCTTATTCCACCGAGGATTATGCTAAACTCTATATCAGGGAGTTAGTCAGATTACACAATGTTCCACTATCTATCATCTCAGACAGAGGTACCCAGTTCACTTCTCACTTTTGGAAAGCATTCCAAAAGGGTCTCGATACCCAAGTCCATCTCAGCACAACATTTTATCCTCAGACTGATGGTCAAGTAGAGAGGACCATTCGGAATCTTGAAGATATCCTAAGGGCGTGTCCAATTGACTTCAAGGGAAGTTGGGACGACCACTTGCCTTTGATTGAGTTTGCATACAACAATAGCTATCATTCTAGTATTCAAATGGCTCCATTCAAAGCTCTCTATGATAGGAGATGTAGATCTCCGATGATGTAGATCTCCGATTGGTTGGTTTGAAGTAAGTGAGGCCTCATTCATAGGTCCTGACTTAGTATTCGACGCCTTAGAGAAAGTTCAGTTGATCAGAGAGAGACTCCGGGCTACTTAGAGCGACAGAACTCCTATGTAGATGTTCGTAGAAAGGATCTCGAGTTTGAGGTCAATAACTATGTCTATCTTAAGATCTCTCCCATGAAGGGAGTGAAGATGTTTGGCAAGAAAGGGAAACTCAGTCCCCGATATATTAGTCCCTTCAGAATTCTTTGTCGCTTCGGAAAGGTAGCTTATGAGCTTGAGTTGCCTTCAGATCTAGCCTCAGTCTATCCAGTCTTCCATGTCTCTTTGCTAAAGAAGTGCATAGGTGACCCAGCAGTTGTTGTCCCTACTCAAAGCAACGACATTCAGAACAGCCTCTCTTATGAAGAGATTCTAGTTGAAATCTTAGATTATCAGACTCGTAGATTTAGGAACAAAGAAGTCCCTCGAGTCAAGGTTCTTTGGCGAAATTAGTCTCATGAGGAAGATACTTGGGAAGCAGGAGCAGATATACGTACCAAGTATCCTCACCTCTTCCCCGCCAATTCAGATCAAGCTCAAGGTAATAGTTCTCCTTAATCTTATTCAGTTCATGTTTATGTTTCCAGTATAAACTTGGTACCTATTAACCATTTTATACTCAGTCATGCATTCATGTGTCAGTTACCCGTGCATCAGATATGCACGAGTTCATTATGTTTAGCATATCAGTAATGAGATCAAGTTTCAGTTCTTTATGTTCAGTTCAGGTTCTATTGTC
>NW_025819564.1:0-3055 GCF_002878395.1 Capsicum annuum
AAATAAAGAACGAGGAGACGGGTTAAAGAAATGGACCTCGATAGAACATTCTTGTATGATAATAAAGAGATCCGAAGACCAAAATACTTGAACGGAGAACCTCAACTACGAATCCCAAATTTAAACTCGGTATTGGAAATAATCAATGGACTGTTCCAAACAGTGAAAACGAACTTTAATAGTAACTCAGATCACAAATGTCAACCCACTTTGAGTCTAAAAACCCTGAGAATCGATATCGACGATGAGTACATAGAAATAGATGAACCCAGCCCAACAGCTTGACTGTAAGAGCCGAAACTCGGCGTTGACCGAACTCCGGTGAGCTCCAGCGATGAAACAAATGGGAACAGACCGGATTCTAGATGAATCTCACCCCAATATTAAAAGAAAATTAGGGATTTTCGCGACTATAAGACTGATTCGACTAACCAAGAGTTTGATTCCGGCGGATCTCACTATTTCCGACCGGATTCAACTAGAACCGACCCAGAGCTAGCAGCTACGGTGACACTTACCGAAAAAAATCTCTAACCCGCCATTCCTCTCTCGATCTTCTCTCTCCCTCTCTCTCAGTTCCAATCTCTCCCTCTCGCGCCTCCTTCTCCAACCTGTGCATATACCGGTGTGTGTGCAAGTAGAAGAGTGGAATCTCCCAAAAAATGGAAAATTCAGCCCCTTCCTATTCACTGGTTTGTGCGTGTATTCGAAGAGAAGAGAAAGAAGGGATGAATATGGTGAATCCCGAAGAAAAACCCCCTTTTTTGATCTGTATATGTGTGTATATATCGTTCTTTGCCAAAATGGAAAAAATCCTTTTGTCCCCCTCCTGGAAGTTTCCTAGTGGGGCCTCTTTCTAAATGTTTATCCCTTTTTACCTTTGTGGACAAGAAATATGAGGGGGAGGGGGTCACGTGGGTATGGGGTGTTGGGGGTAGGGGTATGGGTAATGTGTCTTCTTTTAATTGAAAGGGTTGTTAGGATGTTAAAAAGAATAAAAGTTAGTTAGGGATTTTGTTGAGAGTTATTTTTTTGTATTTTTTGGGGATGTAATTACATGGGTGAGGGTATACGGTAGGATAAGGTAAAAAATGGGTAAAACGATATCAGGGAGGGACGAAATTACGTGTCTACACCGTTCTCCCCTCAAAAGACAAAATATTCTAATTCTCAGCAAGATTACATTCAAGCACCCTCATTTGACTTGAGAAAAGAAGAGTATCCAGAATATAAAACTGACCACTAATCTAGCATTAGCTAAGATAAGGTACTCTTATCTTTGCTTCTAAAAATAAGATGAGAAGATACTTCTTCTAATGCATCTATCTTCTTATCATTTGGAACATTTCATCATCCACAAAAAAGAGATAAAAAGGAAGGAAACCACCTGCTTATTCCATTTGAGGCAAATTTCTATGTTGATTCAACCACTGTAGATGTTTTCAGCAAAATATATTTGTCTAAATTCACTTTAATTTGTGGCATATCCACAGATTCCATCCTTAGTGTACTCCTCAAGTTTTTACTAGCATACGACTGACCAGATGATTGAAACAGACATCTACTTTATTGCAGGTTCAAACATTGATGAAAATGTGTAAACAGTTTCACGCTAAGTTGGCCTTGACTATTGGGATAGGGGTAAGGTCTACGTACACTCTACCCTCCCCTGACCCCTCTTTCTAGGATTATACCGAGTATATATTGTTGTTGTTGTCAAGAGGTACCATGAAAGTCTTTGACTTCACATTTCCACATCAAGGTTTCGGGAAAATAGATTAAAGGGTTGGCACTAACTGTAGCTTAGATACGTCAATGTAGACGGTATTCTAGATAAAAGGGGTTCTTAAACATCAGATACTTTTGTTGTATTACAGCATAGATTCCTCCTGTAGTTTTTGTTTTCACTAGAATATAACTGCAAGATTTGACAAATGGTGTCCCTCCACCTCATCCGTGTGGACTAGCAATATTCGCAAATGAAAAAGGAGTCGAAGCAAGTGATCAAAAATGGTTCCCTTGTTTGGTAATTTTCAGATGCTTTCAGAACTACAACTCTTCACTCAAAAGTAGTTCATCTCGGAATGACAAACTTCTCTCCTTAATAAGATGTAAACTGGAAAAAGTCGTTGTGGAGATGTCCTGCTTCTCTACGAGAGTGCTTACAATGCAGCAATTATCCTGGAAACGGAACTAGCAGCAAATCAAGATAGCCAACTGTTTAATGCTGGATAAATTATAACTCATCCATCTGGACAAATATATGGTTGATATTGGTTTTGGTAAGAGATTCTAGTTGATTTCATTATTTGCTTGTTAGTTACAACAAACAATAACACAGCAATAATAGTATAGGAGTACACGAGAAAATAAGTACATAAACCACATATCAGTTAGCTAGTGAAGAGGCAAATCAACCAATCATGGTTAGAAAGAAATACAAACATTCAAATATGAGATGATAAAACTTAAAGAACAATTGAAATTGAGCTAATGAATAACACTAAGCATTTAGCCATTTCGCTTTGTTCATAATTCGTTATCATCAAAACATAAAGATCAACAATGCTTAAGTCAGTGCACAGTTTGTCAAACATTGACTGGTAGTAACGATTGAAGGGTGACAAAAGGTTTTGCCAATTGATGTAGAATTTAAGCAACATTTTGCAACCAAAGAATTGATAACTGTTTTTCGGCCTAAAATACTATAGCATTGACGCATCTGTCATACCAAAGAATTGGAATTATGGGATCTAATATTACTTTTCAATAAAAAGCAACCAAAGTCTGGTCATAGATACTATTATCTTATTCTCCCTCCACCTATTCCCATTAGCATTACTTCAAGAATCATGTACTGTACCTCCCCTAAAAGAAAACGAAAAAAAAAAATATTCGTCAACTTGCTACAACCCAACGCATTTTTCTCCAGCTTATAAGGAGCTAGCTTAGTATCATCTTCTGCACTTCTCCCCAGACCTTCTTCTCCTTTTCAGCTTTAGAATACGCTCTACGATCTTTAATGGCCTCCTGGACTGCAAGGCAAAACAAGAAG
>NW_025819565.1:0-1884 GCF_002878395.1 Capsicum annuum
CTACGACTGCTAGGTCACCTATGCACTTCTTAAGTAAGGAAACATGAAAGACTGGATAAACTGAAGCTAGATCTAAAGGCAATTTAAGCTCATAAGCTATCTTGCCAAAATAATTGAGAATTTTGAAGGGACCGATATAACAGGGACTGAGCTTTCCTTTCTTGCCGAACCTCTTTACTCCCTTTATGGGAGAGATTTTTAAGTATATATAATCACCAATATTGAACTCGAGATCCTTTCTGTGCATATATGTACATGATTTCTATTGTCTCTGACCTGTCTTGAGCCTCTCTCTGATTAACAGAACTATCTCTAAGGTATTGAAGACCAAGTCAGGCCCTACTACTACGGCCTTAGCCACTTTGAACCAACCGATTGGAGATCTGCATCTTCTACCATAGAGAGCTTCGAATGGAGTAATTTGGATACTAGAATAATAGTTGTTGTTGTATGGAAACTCAATCAAAGGCAAGTGGTTATACCAATACCATTGAAATCAATTGCACACGCCCTTAGCATATCTTTCAAGGTCTGAATGGTCTTTTCTGCTTGACCATCTATCTGAGGATGAAAAGTTGTACTGAGATGAACTCAGGTACCAAGACCATTTTAGAATGCTTTCCAGAAATAAGAGGTGAACTAGGTACCTCTATCTAAAATAATAGATAATAGAACACCGTGAACTAGAAGGAAATGAACTGACTTGGTCATTCTGTCTACAATGACCCAAACTGAACCGTGATGACAATAAGTATGAGGCAAACCCATCACGAAGTCTATGTTTACTTCTTTCCACTTTCAAGTAGGAATACTGAACTCCTGCATTAACCCACTAGGCTTCTGATGCTCAATCTTAACCTGCTGACATATAGAGCACTTAGCCATAAATTCTACAATATCTCTTTTCATCCCACTCCACTAATAGATCTCCCATAAATCACGATACATCTTAGTGGCCCCTGGATGAATCGAGTAACACGTACTATGCGCTTCTACAAGAATTCACTGCCTTAAGTCATCTACACCTAGCACACAGTAACAACCCTGACAATGCAAAACACCATCTCCCCCTTAGGAGAAAACCTCTACATTATGATCTCTGATTGATTCTTTCAACTTGACTAGAATGGGATCTCTATCTTGTTTTTTCTTAATTTCAGAAACTAGAGATGATTCAGAACTGTCCTGAAACCATATACTACCTATTGCTGAGTCGACTAAGCAGACACCTAGTTTTGCAAGCTGATGAACTTCCTGAGGTAATTTCTTCTTACTATCCTTAACATGAGCAACACTACCCATATACAATCTACTGAGAGCATCAGTCACTACATTGTCCTTGCTTGGATAATAAAGGGCACTCATGTCATAATCTTTTAAGAGCTCTAACCACCTTCTCTCGTGGAGGTTAAGATCTTTCTGAGAGAATATGTACTGAAGGCTTTTATGATCTATCAACGCATCAACCTGTACCCCATACAAGTAATGCCTTCAATATTTAAGGCAAAAACTATGGCTACTAACTCAAGATCATAAGTCGGATAATTTTTCTTATGGGGTTTAAGCCACCTAGAGGCGTAGGCTATGACCTGACCATGATGCATGAGGACACAATCCAAACCTACTCTGAATGCATCACAGTACACTATGAATCCATCTGAATTGTCTGAAAGAGCAAAAATTAGTGCTGAGATAAGTCGAGTCTTCAACTACTGAAAACTCTTCTCACAAGGATCTGACCACTGAAACTTGATTTTCTTCTGAGTCAATCTGGACATAGGGATTCAATAGAAGAAAATCCCTCAACAAACCATCTGTAATATGCAGCTAAACCCAAGAAACTCTTGATATCTAATAGAGAGATAGGGCGAGGCCAGTTTCTTA
>NW_025819566.1:0-1244 GCF_002878395.1 Capsicum annuum
GTATTCCGGGGGAAGGTCAATCTTGTAGGCATTATTATTGATTATTTTAAGTACTTGAAATGGACCATCATCCCTTGGCATCAATTTAGTCTTCCTTTGAGATGGAAACCGATCCTTCCTAAGGTGCACCTACACCCAATCTCCCGGTTCAAGAATGAGTTTCTTTCTTCCTTTGTTTGCCCGCTTTGCAATCTCTTGATTTTTCTTCTCAAGTCGAAGCCGCACTTTCTCATACAACATTTTTCATAAAATCTGCTTGCTTTCTTCTATCTAGGTTAATCATAAGATCACTTGGCAAAGGAGTTAAATCCAAAGGGGTAAGGGGGTTGAGTTCGTATACACACTCAAAGGGAGTCATTCCCGTACTTGAGTGTATGGCACGATTATAGGTAAACTTAATTAATGGTAGGTGTTCCTTCCAAGAAGTCAATTTTACCTTAATCATGGAACGTATCATAGCACCCAAAGTCCTATCTACTTCCGTTTGGCCATCGGTTTGTAGGTGGCAAGAAGTGGAGAACAACAACTTGGTACCAAGCCTACCCCACATAGACTTCCAAAAGTGACTTAGGAACTTAGAGTCCCTATCACTCACAATGGTCCTCAGAACACCATGCAACTTGACAACATTATTAACAAACAAAGAGGCCACACTAGGTGCATCATCACATTTCGAGCATGGAATAAAGTATGCCATCTTAGAAAACCGATCAATACAACAAAGATACTATCCCGACCTCTTCTAGTCCTTGGCAACCCTAACACAAAATCCATAGATATATCAAGACAAAGATGTAAAGGGATGGGTAGCAGGGCGTACAACCCATGAGATTGGAGCCGAGATTTAGCTCCTTTGCAATCTACACATTGGCCGCAAAATCCTAGACTCATTTTGGCCAATAGAATTGACCCTCCAATATTCCAAGGGTCTTTTCGACTCTAAAGTGACCCATTAGACTGTCATTGTGTGCTTTTCTCATAAACAACTTTCTCCAAGAGCTAGAGGGTACACACAATTACCTACTTTTAAACAAGTAACCGTCAAACTTGGCATAGGGATTTGAACCCCTAGATGAATCCTACTTGTCCCTACCCTATAATTCGCATTCCCTATAGATAGGAGCAAAGTGAGGGTCCTCGGGATACAATTCCTTTAAGATCTCAAAACCCATCAATTTTGAAGACAAAGTAGACACAAGAACGTGTTTTCGAGACAAAGCATCGGCAACCACATTGTCCTTACC
>NW_025819567.1:0-1375 GCF_002878395.1 Capsicum annuum
TTTTGAGAGTTGTATGAAGATTTCAACTTGATAGTGAGGTTGAAAGAGAGTTTGAAAAATGTTTTTCTTAGTCTTTGAAGGGAAATCATTTTTCATAAATTTAAGAAAAATAAGTTGATCTAGAAAATATTTTTAAAAATATTTAAGCAAATCAAACATGAGATTATTGTAAAATACTTTTCATAAACAAGAAGGATGGCGTAACTACAAAAATAACATACCTTCTACACATCCTTTGCCTTCTTCTAGTTTGTTGGAAGACTCGATACGACGAGCATGTGCTAGTACGAACTCAATATATGTCATATTTTTTATTTTAATTTATGGGACACTATAGGACACTGATGAAATTAAAAAATTAATTAATTTTGTATGATTATTAAATATTTTTATTAAATTATTAATGGTTATTGAGATTTATAATATTTTTACGTAGTAATATATAATACTTTCTCTGTTCCAATTTATGTGTCACAAATGGAATCCATAGAGTCAATCAATTTTTATATAGTTTTAGATATTTGAGTTGCTAATCTTTATGATTTACAATAATTTTTACATAATTTTTAAATAACATGTGAAATTCCTCTGCTCCATTTTATCTGGCATTGATAAAATTCGGAGAGTCTATTAATCAATTAAATTTTATATATATCTTTTAAATATTTTAAATTATTAATTATTGTTATTTGTTGTACCTTCACGTTATTTTAAACTAACTAGATTAGAATACACGCTCCGCGTGTGTATCCGCATCAATGAGTTCAATTTCATAAAATCACTTCAATTTTATAAAAGAAAATCTTTTAACTTCACTGTGATTAGCCAATGATTTTTTCATAAAAAAAATAATATCATAATCAACAATCCATGCATTCGTGTTAATTAAATTCCTGAAAATTATTAGATAATGGAAAACATACATGCAAGTACTATATATATTTCTCAACTTCCACATGAGCAACTAATGCCTATCTATAACAACTATTATTTATTTTCGTAGTTAAAACCTTTAAAATAACACACAAAAAAAAAAATGAAAAAGTAAATATAGAAAATGAAGGGGATCAAGAAATTTGAAGTATCAAAATGCAGATCGTCTCAGATAGTTTCCTCGTTGTTGTTGGGATTCATTTATATACTCCTACTCAATAACATGAGGTGTTGAGTTCTTTTTCAATCTTGATGTCAATATTGCACCTTAAATCTTCATATATAAATTCAATTTGATATTATTCGCTACAATATCTCCAGATAAACCAACGATAAGATCATGATAATTATATAAAGAAGTTTATTAGACACATATTTTTCTTACTTATTTTACTTTTATGAGTTTAAAATAAATAGTAAAATATACATCTATACTTATATT
>NW_025819568.1:0-1980 GCF_002878395.1 Capsicum annuum
TAGGATGACTAAGTCTGCTCACTTCTTGCTAGTGCGGACTACCTTTTTTATAAAGGATTATGCAAAGTTGTATCTTCAAAAGATTGTAAAGCTAAATGGAGTGGTTGTTTTGATTATTTTTTATCATGGTATGCAGTTTATGCCTTATTTCTGGTGGTCATTCCAGAAAGAGTTGGGGACTAAGGTTAGTCTGAGTACTGCTTTTCATCTGCAGTCAGATGAGCAAGTGGAGAGAACTATTCAAACATTGGAGGATATGCTTCAGGCCTGTGTGATTGACTATGATGGCAATTGGGCTGAGCATCTACCTTTGGTGGTGTTGTCTTACGACAATAGCTATCATTCGAGTATTGGTATGGCTCCTTTCAAGGCATTGTATGGTAGGAGGTGTAGATTCCTATTAGTTGGTTTGAGGTTGGGGAGTGTAACGACCCGATTTGCTAAATCGGAATGCTACACGGTGCTCATGACCTCGAAGGACCACAAGCTAACCCATGACTGATATCTATACCTGTATACTACATAAGATAACATAATAATGCGGACACATACACTGAAAGGCCATAAGGTTCGATCATGAACATAACTGAATAACGTAACATCTGTGTGGGGTAATAGAATACCCAAAACAAAACTGAAAATATTGAAGTCTGAACATGATAGTCTATATCTAGTCTGCATCTAGTCTGAAAGCCTCTACTGTCTGAAGAATCTGAATAAGGAATTGATGGGACATGTCCCCAACTAACTCCAACTAATAAGCTAATCAATGAGATACTAGAAAATCATTATGTCCTCGAAGGATGAGGACTCACTTCTACTCAGACTACTGAATCTAGAATCTACTGTTGATCTAGAACTCGTGTCTCTGAACCTATGGTGTAACATAAAAAGAAAGCACCATAGCGCAAATACGTCAGTACATATGTACTGAGTATATATGTAAGGTAGGCTATATGTAATGGTTCACATGAATGAATAATGCTAACTGACTATCTAACATGAATGTGAGAATACATGCATAAATACGTAACTGTAACTGACAATGTGATTTCGTGATTTCTGAGTCTGCATACTAATAATGTGACATACTAGTAACTGATATGACTGATAACATAGAGGACTATATCTGAATAATGCTGATAACATGGGTGACTGTATTTGGGTATAACTGATAACGTGGGTGACTGTAGATGACAGTCCTGAATTCGATGGAACTATCTGAGTTCCGTACTGTAATTGAGTTGACTGTATTTGATAGTCTTGAAATCTGAAGAACGATCTGAGTTCTATTACTGAGAATGATTGACTGTATCTGATAGTCCTGATTCTGTAACATGAAATTGTGGGAAGTAGTATCTAACCGACATGCCCCAAAGGTTCTATGGTAGCTGAGCTGGGGTCCAATCTATGCGCTGATTAGAAAGGTGTCAATACCATGCCACTTGCAAGGACAACATGTGAGTAACCCTCATATAATAGGTAACTCAAGCGAGAATAGTGGGAACCCTCACATAATAGGTTAAGCCACCTCATCTACCCTCATATAGCAGGCTACGATGTCTCAACCTATGCTGGCTACATAGTTCTACAACGCAAGGATTGCTTCTAGGAATCACACCCTCATATAACATGTCAGTCCCCATCCTTAGGTTCACTCGGTGCTAATTCCTACTCCCATCTGAATGGACATAGAGCATGATTTATTGAACTGAACTAAGCATGGACTCAGTTACTGAATTTCTGTGGCTAATGAAATAGTACTGATAGCTAACAACTGACTGAGTCATGAGATCATGAAGATTTTTCTTGAGTCATAAGACTATCTGAAGTCTAAGAGTTCATAGCTTGACTGAGAGTATCGTGAAAACATGACATGGATCTAGGCACACAACTAATATTTTGGGTACAAGTACCCCCAGGACTCGATGGAAGGAAACTGACATGACTTGATATTCTTGAATACATGATAATCACCAC
>NW_025819569.1:0-1458 GCF_002878395.1 Capsicum annuum
TCGGGTTCTAGCGGGATATTATTCGAACGCTTCGGGACAGATATTATTGCTTTGGCGTCCATGTAGGCTAGGTTTACCCTATTTTTAGATTGAGCTTACTTACCGAAAATGTTAACTATTATGTTAGCTTTGGATAAGTGCTTGTAGATACGTATTATTTGATATGTATAAACTGTCTTATTTATTCGGATTAGGACCCTGTTGTAGTAGATTTTGGTATTTTACCTTTCGATATAATATAGCACCTATCACTTTGGGACATAAAATTTAATTGCAAAATCTTTAATTTAGCCCTTTTTTAATTAAAATTGGTGGATGATTATTTAGACGTTGACATTGTTATAATATGGAATGGATTTTAATATTATCGGTGGATTATGGTTATTATAAGTTTCGGTTCGAGTCTGACAATTGATTATTATGATTACTATGAGTACCAGTTCGAGTCCGGTAATTGACCCTTATTGTTACTTTGAGTTTCGGTTCGAGTCCGGCATTTGACTATTATTATTACTATGAGCTCCGGTTCGAGTCCGGCATCTGATTATAGTTGGGGTTACTCTGAGTTCCGGTTCGAGTCTGGCATCTGATTATTTATGTTTACTTTCATCACTTTTGTGTTCCACCGGCTTATGGGGGTACGGTTGGGTTAATTGTCTTCTTCAGTGTGCCTCGCAGGTTTATGGGGGCTTAGTTAGGTTATGTTTGATTTAATTGTTATTACTGCATTATTATTTTTCTGTATCGCACAAGTTTATTCCTTTACATCCGTTGCATAGCTTGGTAGTTGTTTACCTTTTCATCCTTATTTACTAATAACTCAGATTACGTCCTTCCATTGTAGTTATACCTTTTCTGTATTGAGCTCAGTCGACCGATGATGCCTACTAAGTACCCGTGGTTTTTGGTACTCATACTACACTTTTGCATCTTTTTTTGATGCAGATCCGGGCACTAGCAGTCGCCGTTGACGTGGTTCTTACCTTTCAGTGTTGGTTTAGAGCGGGGTGAGCTTACTATCGTCCGAGGCTGATCCTCCTCCATCTACTCTAGTTAGTCTTTTTCCCTCGAGACTACTTGTGTACATTTTATATTTTTGTCTAATACTCTGGGTCCTGTTAGTAGTGGCTCTAGTACTGACCTTATCAGGTCTTGGGAGGGATTCCTTTGTATAGTTGGTCCTTTTTCCTCCTCTCGTTTTGATATAGTACATATGCTCTCTTCTTAGTTTTCACTTATTATTGTAGTTGTTATTATCATACGCGATCTTTTATTTTGTCTTTGCCTATTAGCCTATTACCTATCATTCCGGGCTATGGTTTGGCTTGCTTACTGGTGGGATAAGGTAGGCGCCATCATGACTTGAGAAATCGGGTCGTGACAACATCGGATAATCCTGCAGACAAAATAACAGGCAAGGTATCTTGATCACCAAGAAAAACATATTGTAAGTGAGGA
>NW_025819570.1:0-1031 GCF_002878395.1 Capsicum annuum
CTACTCTGAACACATACACCACCCTCTGAAGAGTTGACTAAGAGAACGCCTAGTCTAGAAAGCTGGTGTACTTCTTCAGCTACCTAGTCTAGAAAGCTGGTGTACTTCTTGAGCTAACTTCTTCTTACTATCCTCAACATGAGAAACACTACCTATAGAGAATCTACTGAGAGCGTCGGCCACTACATTGGCCTTGCCCAGATGATAAAAGACACTCATGTCATAATCTTTCAAGAGCTCTAACCACCTTCTCTGACGAAGATTAAGATCTTTTTGAGATAAGACATACTAAAGGCTCTTATGATCTGTGAAGACATCTACATGAACTACGTAGAGATAATGCCTCCAAATCTTTATGAAAATACAATGGCTGCTAATTCAAGATCATGAGTTTGATAATTCTTCTCATGGGATTTAAGCTGTTTGGAGGCGTAGGCTATGACCTTACCATGCTGCTTGAGGACATAACCTAAATTTACTCTGGATGCATCACAATATACTATGAAACCTTCTGAACCATCTGGTAATGCTAGAACTGGAGCTGAGGTGAGTCGAGTCTATAATTCTTGAAAACTCTTCTCGCATGGATTTGAACACTAAAACTTAACTTTCTTCTGAGTCAATCTAGACATAGGGGATGCAATAGAAGAAAATCCCCCAACAAACCATCTGTAATAGCTAGCCAGACCCAAGGAAATCCTGATATCTAATGGAGAGACACGGAGAGGCCAGTTCCTTAACGCTTTAGTCTTTTGAGGATCTACTCTAATGCCATCACTAAAAATAACATGGCCAAGAAATGCTACTGATCTTAGCCAAAATTCACACTTATTGAATGTGGCGAATAATTGATGATTTTTGAGAGTCTGAAGTACTGTCCTGAGATGGTTTGCATGATTGCACTCAGTACGAGAATAGATCAGAATATCATTTATGAAGACTATGATGAACATGTTCAAGTACTACTTGAAAATACGGTTCATGAAGTCCATGAAAGCGGATGGGGCATTGGTAAGACCAAATGACATGAC
>NW_025819571.1:0-5363 GCF_002878395.1 Capsicum annuum
GGGAGCATAGTGGATAAATTTGTCTTTGATTAAAACAAATGCACATAAATATATAAGATAGTTATATCACATAAAAACATAATGTGTATCCTAATTGGGGTAACCCTTTTCAGCTAAGGATTTAGGCCTAACGAATTTTGAAGAAAATATATGCCTTTTTAAAGCCAATCCATTATCCCCCAACTTTCATAGATATGTAAAAAGGAATAAATGCCTACAAAATATAGCATAAGAGGGATACAATCTTTAGGGAAAAGAAAGATAACATGAAAGAAAATAAAGTCTCACGCAAGGGATAAAAAAACTACCTGCTAGATGCTCCTTCTTTTGCCCTTGCCTTATTAACCTTGTTCAACCCATGCCATATCTGATATTTGTTGATGATCAGATAACTCCCACACAGATGTGCCTTGTTCTCATAAGTCAGTTTTTCTATGCCATCAATTTGAGCAACCATGCAATCATCCAAATCAATCAGACACTGGCTAGTATTATTAGTTTCTTGCCTGGCTCTCTTCAACTCTTCTTTCAATATGCATATGGTTGAGGCATCTTCCATATGCTTATGTTGGTGTACGATCTCATTTCTTTGGAATTATCTTGAAGTAGTAGAGTCGGATCTGATGCTCTGATTCCATATCAATAATCCGAGTAGGTACATTCGGCCCTGGGATCAATACTCCAGCAAAACTCTTTTTCAACCATTCCTTGTATGTGTTACTAACTTCAACTTCACACATGATATGGAAGGATATTTCCTATATTTTGTTTCTCTTCCACCCATCAATCATGTATTTCTTGAGGAAAGTTTCAAATTCATCATACTCAGTGAAGAATCTAGGTATAAACACCGTCTGTGGTATTACCTACCTAATATAGAATTATCTAAGAACCCAGATGGGATTATAAGGATGAGTCCCCCTGAGTCCTGGAAGTAAAGGAAAGTCCATTCATTCCCCCAAGTAATGTACTTTCCTGAGTGAAGATAGTTGATTGACCATTGAATGTCGTCGTCACTCAATTCCCCGAACATCGTGAACCAAAATTATGGAGACTTTTTTCTTTGAAACCTGTGTAGGAATAGACACATAACTAGTGATGATATCAGATTCACCCTTCTTCGAGGGTCTAGATGTCATATTCTAGGATCCTTCAATAAGAGTGTCATCATCCACCACTTCAATATAAGGTTGCAACTGTGGAAGAAATGAGCGCCATTTTGGCACATTCCCAATGGCCGATATGTCTCGGCCACTATCATAGGGGCTAAGGTATGGAATATCTTAGTTTGACCATAATCCATTCTGTTGAAGAGAGTATCCGCTACCATAACGACCCTCAAATTTATAGTGCCACTTTCTCCTTTTGGGATTACCATTATTCCAAGTAAACCACCACAAAAACAAATGCTCTCTTTTCCTTCCATTTTTCTTCTGACTCGAATTCATGACCGAATTTCTCAGAAGCGTTATACTTTCTAAATCGGCGATACAACCCACAAAAAGATACATTTTCCCCATCATGTTCTCCCAACCAAGTGTCATCATTGATTGCAAAGACTTTATGGATTTATTGACGATTCATCATGTTAGATAACTATTCAAAACTTCTTCAATAGTGGGTGCCAACTTTACTTCCCTGAAGCGAAACACCATGCTGTTGTCATCCAAAAATATTTCTAGAACATGAATCATTTCGAGCCAGGCATCCATCTCTAAGAGTGAAGGAAGTTCCCTATATGCGTACTAACAACCCTGTTATATTCTTTTCTCATATACGTCCACCATACTTTCAAAAAGTTATCCGGTTCGATAACCATCTTAAACCTTTTGCAAGGGTAAGATTGGGCCATTTCCTACGCATGAAAACAAGTAAAGAAAAGCCTTTCCCCTACCCTATAAAATAATGGATTTGTTTAAACAAACATATATTTTTTCAACACATAAACATGATTCGTCTGTAATTGACTCGGGGTGGTCAATTAACGTAGGGCACATTTTCTAATGGTCCCAATACTCCCTCGTATATTGGGTCGTCCCAGTCTTATGCATAAAAGAGGGTTTTGGTTTAGCTCTATCCTAGGTGTCTAGAGTAGGTTTGGACATAGATTCCTAAGCGGACAATTTGAGTTTGGAAACACAAACAACTTCTGACTGCATAACGTGCCGACAAACTGTCGTATTCCCAACATTTGATTTGGAGTTGAACAAAAAGGGTCGGGACATTCACGAAACCCCAAAATAGTTAAATAATCAATGCAGGATTTATGCCATGAAATGCAATAATTAAATTTTGCAAAATCAAAACACATAAGCACGTCAACAACTAATCAGTTAGTTAAAAGATAAATTCCATCATATGGTTAGAACCTAGTTCTCTCCCCAGCAGAGTCGCCATTTATGTTTTGCAAAATTTTAAATTTTTAGAGTCGCCACTTAATTTATTTAAAAAGGAATTAAGGAAACCATTAAATGATTCAAACATAAAAATCATTCAAGTTTAGAGATTCTAGGTAAGCGATTCCTATTAACATTTTAGGAAGGTTTTTAAGGCGCCTAAAATGTCTGCTACCTTGTGGTTATTCGGACTGTTTGAAAAAATAATTTTCTTTTTACTAACTTCTAAAAGAAAAAGTCGGGTGTTGAAAAAAAAATTGATTAAGGAGAATTTTGAAAGTTTTTTGCAAAACAGTTTTTTAGCGACTTAGTAAGAGATTTAACTAGGTTCACAAGAAAACAACATAGAAAAAGGAAAAGTGAGGAAGAAATAAATTATTTGGGATCTTAAGCCCAAATCCATCACCCTGTCCTAGTCTAATTAGGCTTCTGGCCCAATTTCACCTGTCCTAATCTAGAATATTGGGCTTTGGCCCATAACCTATCCTAAACTATTTTTCGAACCTTTGGCTCGAGTTTTGCTTCACCTGTATTAGTTTACAACTTTGGTTTTGAGGCCTCAAATCAATAAATAAGAAAAATAAATAAATAAATAAGTAAATAAAAAAATGAGACTTTCAAGTCTCCTTAGCCTCTTCAAAGATGGACTTTAACCCAATTTTTCTTATTTTGACTCCTTATATTCAGTGTGCCATAAGATCGATGTTGATCTTTCTCTATGAATTGACTCGATGAGGAAAATGCAATTGAGAGTTCATGGTAAATGTAGACACAACACATTCACATGCATCAAAAATAAAGAGGAAAAGGATTAAGACTCGTATTGATCAATTTGATCTTATTTTAAATAATCATACATTATAATTAAGATGCAAATGATAATCACTCAAGAATTTAAATCCATACAAGACACTTCAAAGAAGGCATGAGAGAATCTTAGCAGTCTTTATCAAGTGGGAGTCTGGGAGAAGGATTAATTCATTGAAAACAAACCAATAAGGCATGGCGAGACTCACAAATTCACCAACTACAAGACTGAAATTACGACTTATTTTACGAGAAAGCATCAGATCTCAATCACACCAAGAAGGAAAATAATAGAAAATTAAATATCACTGAGGTTGCTAGAGTCGCTAGAAGGCTAAAAAAATGAGTTTGTATTTATACTTAAATCGATGGAATAATAACATCATAAAATAATTCCCAGGAAATGGAACATAACTCACCCAGCAATCTAAATAAAATAGAGCAAAATGAAGAAGGCACAACTACCAGGAAGTAACACAGCAATTTGAATAAGACCACTTAAACCTAGTGAGGAGGTGGGGAGCCGTCCCTAAACTAATTCAAAACTATTTGATCAAATTAACAATCTTGAACAAATGCTTCCCTCTTCTTTGTCAAATAATGTAAAAGAACAAAATATAGGATATTGGAGATCCTCAGGATTGGTATTATGCAAATTCATAGGCCCCCTTTCGATATCATGAATCAAAGAGACCATGCGAGTTGCAGCTAAATCATACAAAAAAACAGTAAGACAAAACTAAAAGATAAAACTAATTCACAAAGTTTCCAGTCTTAATCCCAAAAAAAAACCTAAACTTCTGAAGGTCGAGACAATGATAAGACAACCTCCAAAATTTTTACTATTCGCAACAAGCTTAAAAATTGAATGCAACTATTCTCCAAACATGGTCTTACAAAACTTCGAGAGTTTTAGGTCCTGAAAATTATAACTAAAAGGAATGACACAAACCCAGCTCAGGAGAGAATGTACACCATGTAATGATTTTCGACGTCAAAGAGACCCAATCCATTCTCTTTTACAATAAAGCCATTACATTTTTCCTCGGGCTTCAAACAAATAAAAAATAGCGACTTGAAACTAACTCAAAAGGGAAATAAAAAAATTCAAACTTTACAATTCTGCAACAAAAGGGGAACATGACTAGTAGGATAAAAAAAGAGAGAGTTGATGGGGCGTATTATTTGTTTATCCTCCTCTTATCGACGGACTCAAAATTGAGTTCTTAAATGGTCAGGGTGGTCCTCGAGGAATAACGGAATTTCTAGTACTATTAGACATACCCTTATCATCCTTTCAACATTTAAAGAGCCTAAGAATATAAAAGGAAGTCCTACTAATGACGCTATCGGCTCAATAATAACATCAAAAGTATCAGTGAACAAGACGACATGTTATTCCAATCCTCCTCCTCATTCCTAAAAATTCAAACGAAACGGTCGTTGAGGAATCCTAAGACTTTCTGGTATGCTTTTGGACCTTTCTACATTGTCCTTTTGGCATTTAAAAAGCAAAAAAGACCTCAAGAGGTAGTCTTACCAATAAAACTACCGACTAAAAAGAAACAATGAATTACACCAGACGACATCAAGATAGGCAATGAAACAAAAATTAAATCCTGAACTTTAGATGAGAAACCAGTGACTAAAACATTAAACAATACATAAGATGAGGCAATAGAACAAAAGTTAATCAACAACGCCAAGAAATAATGACAGATTTCGAGACTGAGACAAATATAACAGAAACCACAGCCAAATATAACAGAAACCACAACAGCTAAGACAAAAAATTAACCTAACTCAATAATACAACCAACATACATTCATCTTTACCAGAAGAAATCTATGGCCTTTAAGGCCTCTACAGAGAACAACCCAGCATATAAGATTTTCGAGATATCACTTATGACTACAGAATGACCAGATAAAGCAGAATACAATCGAAACTTAAGTGGAAACGGAATGTTACCTATTCGGGAGAAGCAAAATAGAAATTTGAGCTTCTTCGAACTTCACCACCACAGGAAAATTCAATGCCGCTATGAAAATTTTAACCAGCCGACTACTTTTCCTAAAATTTTTACTGAAGAAAATTCACTTCTATCCTTCACAACCTCTTATGTAGGATTCGTCCTCATTAAATTGAAACTACAGCTT
>NW_025819572.1:0-1055 GCF_002878395.1 Capsicum annuum
CATCAAGTTTTGGTCGCATTAAGGAAATGGAATCCTACATGGAGGGGCCGATTTAAGTACACCAAAGAGCAATCCCACGTGTGAAATATTGCTTGGGGCATTGAAGATTGAGGACTCATGGTTTTGGGCCTTCATTAAAGATATTTTGATTACTTAGCCTTGTCCAAGTAACACTCCATGAACACCCCTTTTCATTAAGGGTATTGTGGTTATTTTGTTATGTAATAAGTTAGACTATAAATAGGTTTTATTAGTTCATTTGCTAGTTAGTTTAGGAAAGATAAAAGATTGAAACACTTCAAATCCTCTCTCTTGAGAGTATACCACCTTAGTATAGTCTTAGTTAGGACTTGAAAAAGTCATCCTTAGTATAGGGTTTAGAAAAGCCAATATTGTTTTTTGCTTGGAAACGGTGGATCTTGAGGTGAGTCGATTACCTTGGCGGTCACCGTAAGAGTGTGGTTTTGATTATTACATTCATTTTAGGGGTTAATTTTGAAATATATTTGGTTCTTAATCTTGTAATAATCTTGGTCTCACTATCTATCCTTTCATTATTTTACAAATCCATGTATTTTTGTGTTTGTCATGTTGTATCCATTTGTGTTGCTTGTTCTTCTCACATTTTGTGGACTGTTTTGGCATCTTAGTGGACTGATTTGTATCATCTGGTATCAAAGAAAGGATTGATTTTGTTCCAACAAAATCAATCTTGGGCTTGTTAGTTGAAAAATAAAAAAAAAAGTGTTGAAATCCGAAAATCTCAAAAAAAGAAATCTGTCCCGTTTTTATATTTGAGCTGAAATTTGAGACTTAGATTTACGATATTTTAGTGTGTTTTGTTGTTTCTAATGTTAGTCCCTTCTTCACTAACACTTATAGAGTCTAGATCTAAATTTTGAGTCATTTCCAAGTTGTTTTTGAACTTTGAAGGTTGCTGTTTTTTTAGGATTGGTGGCTTGAAAGAGTGTTGTTGAAGTTTGTTGTTGAGATTGCGGTTTAAAAATATTTTTTTTTTATGTTGTTGAGGATTGGAGCTTGAAAAATGTGTTGTT
>NW_025819573.1:0-2889 GCF_002878395.1 Capsicum annuum
CTAGTGTTGAAGCCATTGTGTTGAATGATAATACATTATCTATTGATGCTTTTCCCCTTGATGATGATGCACATATTGTGAATGTGGATACACTAGTTGATCCTATTGATGACCAAATTGACTTTTCTTGTAAGATCAATTTATGTCTACCTAGTATTAAAGCCAATGTGTTGAATGATAATGGGAATTGTGTTGATCAACTTATGTGTGAAATTTGTCCACCACTTGAGGATGTGTGTGATGTGTTTAATGGATCTCAAGTGAGTAATGATGTTGAAAATATTGATCAAATAAATAGAAGTGACCCCTTTAGCATGACCTCCAGTGAATGTTCTACTCTCGGTTTTGCTCATAGGGATAATCATGTGCTTGAAACATCTTTCTTTATAATGTTCTTTTAGAGAATGGATTTGCATGGTCTATATCCTCTTCATGAATACATCCTTCTCTCTTTAAGGACAATATCTTGTTTGAAGATGATGAGTTCATTCCTAATGAACCTAATGGTGAGAATGAAGTTAAAGGTATAGCTTGTCTTGAGAGCTATAGCCTCTATACAAACCCACTATGGTGTGACAACATTCCTCCTAAAGATAGAATTCTCTTTTTGAAAGATGAGAGTACTCTTAAGGATAAGGAATGTGTAGTCTTGGAAAGGAATGGCCAATTGGGTGATGATAGCTTTGATTTAATTGAATGTTTAAAAAACCCAATAGTGACTGTTCTTTGAAAATTGATTGTGGTTGTGATCCTATGATACCCCACCTATGTTTGATGACTATGAAGATGAATTGCTTGCTTCTTGTGAAGACTTGAGTAATAATCCCTTTGATTTTGGTTGTGGTGTGTGTCTACTTGAGGGTTCTTCCATAAAAAGAGAAAGTTTCCATTTCTTGGAAATTACTTCTTCTTCTACTTTGTGTGACCTTATTGTTGAGAGTACTCATGGTGATGATTTTGAAACTAGTAGTGAGTTCATACATGAGGACACCTTAGTTGAAGTTGACTTGAATAATACCTTTCTCAACTCTCTATTTGCTTTTGATGATGTGTATGCTATTGTAGAGAATGTGTTTTTAAGATTGGGTGAAGCCTATGAGGTAAAAGAGTGTTGTCTAGACCCATGTCTATGGTCGCTCTTTCCATTTGACCCCGGTGCCAAATGTGGATATGATGATCTTGGCACACCCAACTTGTTGCTTTTGGATATGATGATCTTGGCACACCCAACTTGTTGCTTGGTCTACATGACAAGCAAAGTGACATTCTTGAAAACCCGCGGGCAAAGGTGTCAATTGTTTCCTTGAGGTAATGCTACTAAATATACATCCTTGCTTGACACACTTGTGATTAAGTCGCATGATTCCCAACTTATGGATGCCAAGTTGATACTTTTAGGGATGGCAATGGGGCGGTGCGGGTGCGGGGCGGGGCGGGTTTTAAGCTATGCGGGGCGGTGCGGGTTTTAAGCTATGCGGGGCGGTGCGGGTATGCGCGGGTATGAGTGTGGGGCGGGTTTATGAGGGTTTAAAGGTGATGCGGTGCAGTTTTAAAACTTGCGGGTTTAGAAAAAACCCGCACCGCAACCGCACCGCACCATTGCCATCCCTAGATACTTTACTTGAAAGGAACAGGTCATATGTGCTTAAGTGCCTTAAATCCATCCTTGTATGCTTTATGTGCTATACCTTTTGGGCCAAATGGCATTCTTATAGATGATAGCGCCTTGGATGATGCCTTTCCACTTGATTCCTTCCTATTCTACCTCTTTGCCTATGATGACATCCATACTAGTTTTGGATTTGTATTATGTAGAGGTAGGGAACTTGTTGGTTGGTCCACTTGTTTGAATGACAATGCTATGTGGATTTGGTGGTCTTCAAGACCAATAGTGGCACCACTTTTGATGAGTACACTTGAAGAGGTAATGAAACAATTGTGTCTTATGGTTCATAAGATAAAGGTAGTCTTACCTTTTGGATTTAGTGATACCATTAAGACCTTTGTGGTTTCTTTATCTCTTGATACTTTTCATAGCCATCTCCTTTGTGACATTTTCACTGAGCTTTTCATGACTAAAACAAAGGATTCATGGTTATATTTCAAGTGTGTACCCTCTTGGCATGATGATGTTATTTGTTGTACTAATCCTAACCCTCATGCCATGAGGATGTTGTGCTTGTTTGTCCTTTCTTATGTTTTGCAAGGTGTGGATTCGAGCTTGAATCCTTTTCAAGAAGGGGAGGATGATATGAGCCAAAGGGCCATCATAGCTTTTGATGACATCATTCGAGGCCCATACATGAAGATTCAAGCTTTGGTCATATTGAGGGTACAAGGACATGCATGGAGGACTCGTTCTAAGCTTACAATGGAGCAAAACCATTTTTGGAAGATTGCTTGGGACTTGTGTTGATGCCTACCAAAGGGTTCTAAGAGGTTTCACATTTTGAAGCTTGAAGAAGGAGGGACCACGACTTTAGAGCATTGGAGGGGCGGCCTTGGAGTGTAAACACTCATTAAGGGTGTTTTAGTCTTTTTTGTGCCTTTTCTTTACACTCCATAGGAGCCCCTTTTTACTAAGGGTATTTTGGTCCTTTATGTAATAAGCTATAAATGGACTCTTTAGGCTTATTTTCTCATTAGTTGATTATGGATATTTGAGTCATTGAAAGACATTTTCTTCTCTCTTTGAGAGTGTAGTGTAGGGCTTGAAAAAATCAAGTAGTGTAGGGCTTGGAAAAGTCATTATTGATCTTTGCTTAGAAACGGTGGTTGTAAGGTGGAGTTGCTTTCCTTAGCGGTCACCGTAAGAGTTCGGCGTTGTTATTGTGGGTCTTAGGGGTCTTATCATTTGATACACGGTTTGGTTCCTATTTCTTGTAATCT
>NW_025819574.1:0-1005 GCF_002878395.1 Capsicum annuum
GAGCCTTCTTTGCTTCGGAAGGCCTAGTCATTTAGGTATTTATTTCAGTATGGCTTTTGGTCTGATGGGGGCCTTGTCCCAGTTATTTAGATAGTATGTCAGTAGAGATTTTGCAGGCTATTGCAGATGTTTATTAAATATTGTTGGGCATGTTTTTAGGCCTTTAACTATTTTAAATTGTTGACCATGTTTCCGTATTATTGTGTCTATTCCGTATTACTTTGATCATATGAATTATGTGCACGATTACCGATAGAGGGCGTTACTGGCCTTCGGGTTCGGGAATGCTCGTCACGGCCAGGGCCCCGGTTCGGGTCGTGACAAAATCCTTTCTAGCATTCCCAATCTAAAAATACTGATCGTCCAGCATGACGACTTACCTAAACAGAGTTGGGTCAATTCCCCCATTGATATGTCTAGCTTGACAAAAATCGAAGCATTGAAGTGCGTCAGTAATGCCTTTTTGTCTTGGACACCTCCGATCTCCATCAAGGAATCTTTCTTCCCAGCATCACTTAAGAGGTTGACTTTCACTGGCTGGTTTGGCTTTCCTTAGGAAGATATTTCAACTCTTGTCAAGTTGCCAAATCTTGAAGAGCTCAAACTTAAAGATCGTGCAGCCATTGGTTATGTATGGAGATTGCGTGATGATGACATATTTGAAAGCCTAAAGTTGTTGTTATTTCTGAAAGTACATTTTACGAATTGGGTAGCGAGCAGTGATAACTTCCCCAGTCTAAAACACCTTGTTCTGAAGAAATGCGACAACCTTAAGGAAATTCCAATAGATTTTGGCGAAATTTGTACTTTGGAGTCAATTGAGTTACATAATTGCAGCCCTTCTGCTGAGGATTCTGCAAGAAAGATTGAACAAGAACAAGAGGACATGGGTAACAATTGCCTTAAAGTCTACATCCATACATAACTCTCAATGTAAGTTTTTTTTTTACATTTCTGCAAAACAATGAGTTAATGATCAACACCGCACCTGAACTATCACCTTTC
>NW_025819575.1:0-2088 GCF_002878395.1 Capsicum annuum
TTTGACTTGCCATTGTCGCGTAAGCGACCAGGCCATGGCTTAAGCGACTATCTCTTAAGCGATCCTAATATTTCTTAGGCGACATTTTGGGTTGTCGGGCCAAGTTGTGTAGATGATTAATCCTTTGCATAGGCGAGTGCATTAGCTAAGTGGTGCACCAACTAGAGACTTGAAGAATTTTGTGGACCCCTCGATATTCATTCAGAGTCTCGAATATGCAAATGAACTATGCTACCCTACAAAATGTGACGCTCAGAACTCTATGGCGATAATAGATTTTTGAAAAAAAATCATTTTCAAAAAATTAGCCCTCGAGATCCAATTTAGAAATTTTTGAATATAGTGTCAAAATGACATATAACAGCCGTAAAACTACGCCAACCATGATACCAACCTAAAATTGACATTTTGGATCATTTGGCATAGTTTGTTTTGCCATATGATGCACAGATCAATACATATTAATTGAAGTCAACTATAAAGCTTTTCAAACCACCAATAATCACAAACATGCACAATTAACACCAAAATGCATTAGGAACTATGTAAATCATCCCCACACCCCAGAAATCCTATAATGCAACTACGAGGAGAGGTAAAATGAACAAATTGCACAAAAATAAACATTACACATGAACTATTGAAAGTCAGGCCATTACATTATCCACTACTAAGAATCTAGTTTGTCCTTGAACTAAGGGCAATAGAAGTACCTAAATTAATGAAAAGATGAGGATAACTACTATGCATATCAGAATCAACCTCCTAAGTATAAAAATCTATAGGATGAAGCTTCCACTAAACCTTAACCACAAGAATAGCTCTAGAACGCAACCATTTAACATCGCTAGCTTGAATCGAGACAAGCTCCTCGACAAAAGACAAACGCTCATCTAACTAAACTGTATCCCAGTAACATGAAACTCATTCAGAATGTAACATCAAAGCATAGAAACATAAAAAACTAGATGAACAACTGATAAATCTAGAGGCAATGCTAACTCATAAGCCATCTTGCCCTTTATTAGTAAAACATAAAGAAACACACGATCACTAACACTAAATTTCAAGGCATGAAGTCTATGATCTATATAGCACTTTTTCCTACTCTAATCTACTTGAAGTCTATCCTAAATAACGCGAACTCTATCCAAAGATTCACTATGAGAGTTCATACCTTGAGGTCTAATCTCAGAAACCTCAAACTGACCAACTGAAGAGCGACAACTCCTACCATACAAAGACTCAAAGAAAGATATCTCAATACTACAATGGTAGCTACTATTATATGAAAACTCTGTCAAATAAAAGATGCTATTACCACTGACCACCAAATTCCATCCCACAAGCATGGAGCATTGATATGCCTAAATTACACCTCTTTTGTAAGAGAGTAAGCGGTTGCTGTCAAAAATAGAACCCAACTAGGTTGGGTGTCAAATCCCACAGAGAAGACTGTGTTCACTAAGTATTGTGATTGTTATTAAACTATTGATCAAAGGTTCCTTAATAAGAGAGGTTTTGATTCATAAATTGTGTTCTAAGTAATTGTAACAGAGTTGTTCCAACTAATGATTCTTTCTTCTAGTAATAATTCAATGATATGAGACAAACTAAAGTTATGGTAACCAAGATATTAAAACAGTTAGGGTTGTGAATCACTTTTGAGTTCCACTCAACAACTTCAATTGCAAGACCAGTTGAATTCTAGTGCTTACCCATTAGTTTCTCAACCTTAGTGGATAGATTATCCTTTAACTCTCTCAACTTAAAGAATATATTGATTATTCAACCATTTTTCTCATGTAGGTTAATCCTTATTAAGGCATTCTCCATTAATCTAAAGATTTAAGTCTCTACATTTTATGTAAACCCTTTTTTTTCCAACAAACATTTTTCTGTTCGAACAAATGATTGTTCTTAGGTTAACTTTTCAAGTTTGCAACCAAGAAAAGTCATTAGAGTGAAGAAGAGTTTATGCAACATCAATTACCTATAGAAACTCAATTGGAATCATAACCCATATCAACTGCTTACATTAAGGCTCTCATAACCCTAGTTATGGGAACTTAGCCACTCATCTCCATA
>NW_025819576.1:0-1398 GCF_002878395.1 Capsicum annuum
TGTAGTATATTTTATTTAAAGTAATACGTATATATTAAATGGTACGTCTATATATATATGTATATATCTTTTAAAGTAGTATATATTTAACGTATACATGTGTATATATTTTAGAAATTAGTATATAACTATATATTGTGTGTGTGTGTATATAGTAGATTTGTAGTATATATATATTGCAGTATATGTTTTATTTAAAGTAGTACATATATTGAATGGTACGTATATATGTGTATATGTCTTCTATAGACATATATATTTAACGTATACATGTGTATATGTTTTATAAATTAGTATATAACTATACATATAGTTTGTGTATATATTGTAGTATATTTTATTTAATGTAGTACATATATATTGAATGGGATGTATATATGTGTATATATCTTCTATAGACGTATATATTTAACGTTTACATGTATATATGTTTTATAAATTATTATATATATCATTATATTATAGTATATATCTTGTAGTATATGTTTTAATTATAGTAATATATATATTTAACTAACGTATAGTCGTATACACGATTACAAGTGTAATTATTTATATGTGTATGTATTTTTAAAATTCTAATGTAGTATACACTATATATATAGTCTATATATATTGTTTAACGTATTTAAAATGTATATAGGTGGGTATATATGGTGTATATTGGAAAAAAAAATTATTTTTGACCGAATTTTTAATCGAATTTGACCGGGTTTAGGTGAGTTAGACTGGATTGGGCTAAGTGGGCTAGTGTAGGGTTGTTTTTAAAAAATTTACTATTGAACTCGGACCTGACCCAGCCCACTTAACCATAACCCAGCCCGAACAACCCATAACCCGCTAAATTTCACGGGCCAATTACGGGTTGACCCAACCCGGCCCACTTGACACCCTTACTTCATGGACTTGATGAATCGAGTCTTCAACCAGTACTTTGACATGTTCATAATAGTCTTCATCGATGACATTCTTGTCTATTCTCATAGCGAGAATGATCACGAAGATCACCTCAAAATCATACTTTAGACTCTCAGAACTCATTAGTTATTTTCCAAATTTAGTTAGTGTGAATTTTGGCTAATAGCATTCCTTGGTCATATTATTTTCGGTGATGGCATTAGAATTAATCCTCAAAAGACCAAAGTGATGAGAAACTGGCCTAGACCCATCTCTTCATCAGATATTAGAAGTTTCTTGGGTTTAGCAGGCTATTACCATCGGTTTGTTGAAGCGTTTGCGTCTATTGCATCCCCCATGTCCAGATTAACTCAGAAAAAAGTCTAGTTTCAATGGTCAAATTCTTGCAAAAAGAGTTTTCAGGAGTTGAAGACTTAACTCACCTCTGCCCCAGTTTTGACTCTACCAGATGGTTTAGATGGGTTTTTGTGTACTGTGATA
>NW_025819577.1:0-1594 GCF_002878395.1 Capsicum annuum
ACACTTGGTATAAATAGTGAAAGTTTGAGAGGTTAGAGGATGCAGGTCCTATAGAGTGGGAGGAATTTGTCATGACTTTCTTTGACAGATTCTTTCCCTAAGAGCTGAGGGAGGCAAAATTTCTAGAGTTCATCAGCCTCAGGCAGGGAAATATGATGGTTAAGGAGTATTATCTCAAATTTACTCCGCTAGCCAGATATGCCCCTCAGTGGTTGCAGACAACAGGGCTAAGATGAGAAAGTTCGTGTCAGGGGTGACCGATATCATGGTAAATGAATTTAGGTCTACGATGCTGAACAGTGATATGAATTGAGCCAGACTCATAACTCATGCTCAACAAATAGAGGAACGGAAGATTAGGACTAGGGAGAGGTAGAACAAGAGAGCAAGGTCAGGCAGTTTTAGTTTTGCTCAACCAAAATTAGAAGGAGGAAACCGTAAACAGTTTTGTCCTAAGCAAAAAATTCTAGCTCCTTTCATCGTTAGTGACCGAGTGCTAAAATTCAGAGATGGCAACATAGATCGAGTACCAGGCTCTAAGTCTCATGGCAGTGTCAGCAGTGCCTGAACTAATCCCCTATGTCAGACTTGTGGTAAGAACCATAAGGGTACCTGTAAACCTGGTAGCGATGTTTGTTTTGGTTGTCGTAAGATAATCTACAGGACTAGAGAGTGTCCGCAGTCATGTCTACAAGGTCATCAAAATCGCTCCACAGCCTATTTTGGTCGCCCAAATCACAAGAGTGCCGCTTCCAGTGCTACTAGTGGGCAACGCCCAAACAGACTCGATGGTCTTCAGAAATCAAGAAAATACTCCTGATGTCAATACTGGTATGTTAAAGATTTTACATGTTCATGTATACGCTTTGCTAGATCCAGGTGCATCCTCGTCTTTCGTTACTCCTTATATAGCAGGCGATTTTGGAATCAGTTTTGAAATTTTAGCAGAGCCCTTTTCAATCTCTACCCTAGTGGGTAAAACCATCATAGCTGGGTGGGTATACAGGAATAGCCTGGTTATGATATTTCAGAAAGTCACGTTAGTAGATTTAGTCAAGTTAGAGATGACTGATTTTGATATCATTCTCGGCCTTTATTTGCTTCATTCCTGCTATGCCACAATCGACTGCAGAACAAAGGTAGTTTAGTTTTAGTTCCTGAATAATCCCATCCTAGTGTGGAAGGGTAGTACTTCATCTTTCAGGGGTCAACTTGTTTCCTACCTTTGGGCAAGAAAAATGATTTCTAAGGGGTGTGTGTATTATCTCGTGCTTGTTAAAGATTCTAGTTCTTAATCTCCTAGTTTTGAATCTGTCCCAGATATAAATGAGAATTCAGATATGTTTCTCGAAGATCTTCCAGGCATTTCTCCTGAAAGGGAAATAGACTTTGACATTGGCCTTATTCTAGATACTCAGCCAATTTCTATTCCACCATACAGAATGGCACCAATAGAACTCTAGGAACTGAAAGATCAGTTAAAGGATCTCATAGATAAGGGATTTATCAGGCCCAGTGTATCCTCATCGGGTGCACTAGACTTATTCATTCATGCAAGATGGTTCTCTCAAGATGTGTATTGATTACCATCAGA
>NW_025819578.1:0-3549 GCF_002878395.1 Capsicum annuum
TCGTAATAACTAAATTGATATAAATAAAATTAAAGATGTATTGATAATTTCACTTACAATTTTAATTAATCTCATAGTAATTACATGATCAACTATGTGTATTCTTCCAGAGGAGAGTGATCAATCGATCAATTTTTTTTTAAATGATTCGAATTAAGTCATTATTAGTAATAACTAAATTGGTTTTGACTAAATTAAAGATGAATTGATAATTCCATTTACAATTTCAATTAATATATTTGTCTTTAATAGAATGATCAATTGATAAATTTTATTTAAAATGATGCAAATTAAACAATAATTAGTAATAACTAAATTAATTTAACTAAAATTAAAGACAAGACCTTAGACAAGGGGACAAACATTTGAGTTATTTTAAAAACATCTGATCTTTAGTATTTTAAATTATTTTGCAACATATATCCTATATGTTTGATAATTTTCAACAGATGAGTCATTTGTTGTAACAACTTAGTTATCTGTTGCAACAAATGTCTATATTTGTTTGATATTTTCAATAGACGAGTCATTTATTTCAACAGGTTAGTCATCTGTGGCAATATATGTCTATATTTGTTTGGCCATTTCCAATAGATGTCTTTATCTGTTTGGTCATTTCCAACAGATGTGTTTATCTATTTAGTTATTTTTAACAGATTACTCATCTTGTGCAACATGTTAGTCATCTATTGATACATATTAAGACATTATATTACTAATAACTAAATTTATTTAATTAGAATTTAAAATGAATTAATAAGTTCAATTAGAGTTTCAATTAATCTTATGGTAATTACACTATCAACTAAGTGTATTCATCCTGAGTAGAGTGATCAATTGACCAATTTTATTTGAAATGATTAAAAATAAACCATAATTAGAAATAACTATATTGATTTAACTAAAATTACAGATGAATTAGTAAGTTGGTTTACAATTTAAATTAATTTTATAGTAATTACATGATAAACTAAGTGTTTCGTCTTAAGTAGAATGATCAATTGACCAATTTTATTTGAAATAATTAAAATCAAGAAATTATTAGTAATAATTAAATTAATTTAACTAAAATTAAATATGAATTGATAATTTTAATTATGATTTCAATTAATCTCATAGTAGTTACATTATAATCTAAGTATATTCATCTTGAGTAAAGTGTTAATTGAGCAATTTTATTTGAAATGATTCAAATTAAGATATTGTTAGTAATAACTGCATTGATTTAACTAAAATCAAAGATGAATTGATAAGTTCAATTACAATTTCAAGTATTCTCTTATTAATTACGCGATCATCTTAGTGTGTTCGTTCTGAATAGAGTGATCAATTGACTAATTTTATTTAAAATGATTCAAATTGAGCCGTTATTAGTAATAGCTAAATTGATTTAATAATTAAAATTTTAATTAATCTCATAGTAATTGCATGATCATTTAAGTGTATAACCTATTGCAACAGATTTAATCTGTTGCAACAGATGTGTCATCTATTAAAAATTATCAAACAGGTATAAACATATGTTGCAATAAATTAGTCACATGTTGTAATAAATGTCTTTATCTATTGGTCATTTCCAATACATGACCAATCTGTTGAAACATATGACTTTATATGTTTGTTACTTCTAACAGATTACTAATCTGTTGCAATAGATAACTAATCTGTTGCAATAGATAACTAATCTGTTACAACAGATGTCTTTATCTGTTTTGTCATTTTCAACAGATTACTCATATTTTGCAGCATCTTAGTCATCTATTGATTCATATTAATCCATTATATTAATAATAACTAAAATGATTTAACTAGTATTAATAAGTTCAATTACTGTTTCAATTAATCTCATGGTAATTACACTATCAACTAAGTGTTTTCATCCTTAGTAGAGTGATCAATTGATCAATTTTATTTGAAATGGTCAAACCAGGCCATAATTAGAAATAACTATATTGATTTAACTAAAATTAAAGATGAATTAGTAAGTTCACTTATAATTTCAATTAATTTTATAGTAATTACATGATCAACTAAGTGTTTCGTATTAAGTAGAATGGTCAATTGACCAACTTGATTTGAAATAATTAAAATTAAGAAATTATTTGTAATATCTAAATTGATTTAACTAATATTAATGATGAATTTATAATTTATTATGATTTCAATTAATCTCATAGTAATTACATGATCATCTAAGTGTATGCATCTTGAGTAAAGTGTTAATTGACCAATTTTATTTGAAATGATTCAAATTAAGATATTATTACTAATAACAACATTTATTTAACTAAAATTAAAGATGAATTGATAAGTTCAATTATGATTTCAATTATTCTCATATTAATTACACAATCATCTTAGTGTGTTCGTTTTGAGTAGAGTGATCAATTAACTAATTTTATTTGAAATGGTTTAAATTATGCCATTATTAGTAATAGCTAAATTGATTTAATAATTACAATTTTAATTAATCTTATAGTAATTACATTATCATTTAAATATATAACCTATTGCAACAGATTTAACCTGTTGCAACAGATGAGTTATCTGTTGAAAATTATCAAACAGATATACACATATGTTGCAATAGATTGGTCATTTGTTGTAACAAATGTCTTTATCTGTTGGTCATTTCTAACAGATGTCCAATTTTTTGCAACATATGACTTTATGTTTTGGTCATTTCCAATAGGTTACTAATTTGTTGCAATAGATGACTAATGCGTGTTTGGGTTTTCAAAACAGTAAATCGGCGAGATGAGCCCATGCCTCCCCAGGTAGAGCACTGCTATAAGGTAGGTTTCGCCTGGGGGATAAGTGCTTTATAAGGAAGCCGCAGCCTCCTGGATCACCCCAGGCTAATTTCTGCAGTCCAGCTCCGTGTCCTTGAGGGCATTTTAGTTAATTTTCTCCATATATAAGACCCAAACACGTGATCGAGGCCCCAAAGCAGCTAATTTCACTACTTTTCATCAAAATTCACTCAACAAACCTTAAGAACAAATATAGGGTTCAATTGGGAGTTTTAAGTTTCAAGCAAATTCCACCATAAATTCCACGAATTCTTAATCTAAGGTATGCATAGTGTTCACCCACGGATTAATTTCGTCCGTTGATTTCAAGAATCAATATTTCAATACTAAATTATGATTATTTCATGGTGATATGATTTTATAGATGGTGATATGATTTTATACATGATGATGGTTGTTATTTATGTTATAAAGTAGTATTTTGATGTATTTTCATGGAGATTATGATCATGTTAGTTGGAACCCATGAATTTGAGTGGTTTAATATGGTGAAACTTATGAATATACCTATGCCTTAAAGAGTGCATGCAAGGTGTTTGATAAAATGCTTAAGATTCTACAAATTCATGTTTCCATGGTTCCAAAGTATCTAAATGACAAGTCAGTGTTAACTATTATAATTCAATATGAAATCTATGCTAGTGTAGTGTTGCTATTGTTGTGGTATGAAGCATTCATGATAATGGAGTTATACAATATGTACATGATATATATATATCCATGCACTCCCTACCAT
>NW_025819579.1:0-1376 GCF_002878395.1 Capsicum annuum
AGTCACTAATTAACTACTCAAGTGACCACACTTTAGTAAATTCAATAAAAAAGTTCACGTTTCAATTACCTATACTTAAACATTTTCTAGTTACTGATTAACTTCTCAAGTGACCATACTGTAGTAAATTCAAAACACAATTTCACATTTCAACTACCTAAACTTAAATATTTTTGAGTTGCTAGTTCATTACTCAAGTGACCACACTTTAGTAAATTCAATTGATAAGTTCATAATTCAAGTACCTAAACTTAAATATTTTTGAGTCACTAATTCACTTCTCAAGTAACTATACTTTAGTAAATTCAATTGAATAAGTTCACAATTAATGTACGTGATCTTAAACCTTTTCGAGTAACTAATTAACTACTCAAGTGACCACACTTTAGTAAATTCAAAAGACAAGTTCACATTTCAACTGCCTAAATTTAAACATTTTCAAGTCACTTGTTCATCACTCAAGTATCCAAATTTAGTAAATTCAATTGACAAGTTCACATTACAACTACGTAAACTTAAACATTTTCGAGTCACTATTTCACTTCTCATATTTTAATTACTTAAACTTAAAAATTTTTGAGTCACTAATTCACTACTTAAGCAACCAAATTTAGTTAATTCAATAGACAAGTTCACATTTCAAGTACGAAAACTTAATCATTTTTTAGTCACTAATTCACTACTCAAGTGATCACACTTTAGTGAATTCAATTGAAAAGTTCACATTTCAAGTACCTAAACTTAAACATTTTTGAGTCACTAATTAACTACGGAAGTGACCACACTTTAGTAAATTCGATTGACAAGTTCACATTACAACTACCTAAACTTAAAATTTTCAAGCCACTAATTCCCTACTCGTGTGACCACACTTTAGTAAAGTCAATTGATAAGTTCACATTTCAAGTACCTAGACTTAAACACTTTTGAGTCACAAATTCACTACTCAAGTGACCATACTTTAGTAAATCCAATTGATAAGTTCACATTTCAAGTACCTAAACTTAAACATTTTCTTGTCACTAATTAACTACTCAAGCGACCACACTTTAGTAAATTCAAAACATATGTTCACATTTAAACTACCTAAACTTAAATCTTTTTAAGTCACTTGTTCACTACTCAAGTAACCAAATTTAGAAAATTTAACCTATATTTGAACTACCTAATCTTAAATATTTTTGAGTCAGTAATTCACTACTCAAGTGACCCCACTTTCGTGAATTCAATTGACAAATTCACATTTCAGCTACATAAACTTAAACATTTTCGAGTCACTAATTAACTACTCAAGTGACAACACTTTATTAAATTCAAAACATATGTTCTCATTTAAACTACCTAAACTTAAACATTTTTGAGTCACTTCTTCTCTA
>NW_025819580.1:0-1241 GCF_002878395.1 Capsicum annuum
TTAAACTTTAGACAGTACTCCCTAACAGTCATAGAGCCCTATTGAACATTCATAAATTCTTCCACCTTAGCCTCTCTTATCTCCAAAGGGAAAAACTTATCCAAGAATACATCCTGGAACTTTTGCCAAGTTGTAGGGACAACTCCCTCACCTCTACCTTTCCTCCAAGCAACAACCCTGTCATAAGCAAGGTTTTTCAACCTAACGCAGCCAACTCCACACTATGTTCCTCAGATACATGCATCACCTGAGTAATCTTTCGTACCTCCTCTAAAAATAACCGAGGATCCTCATCAGACTTGGACCTATAGAATTCCAACGAATTCATCTGCATGAAGTCACAGATCCTGGCAGCAGCTAAATTACCTCCCTGCTGCTGTGGAGCTGGGGCCAGGTTGTCTTGAATATTTGCAGTAACAGCTTGGGCCAGCGTCTGAAAGGCTGCCCGAAATTTAGCATAAGACACGTTTTTATTCAATGGGTCAGCGGGTTGAGGTTGCTGACCATCATTATTTCTTCTCGCTAGATGCGGAGGCATATTTCTGAAAGAGGAGAGCATGGATCAATAGCAGAGAGAGACACTTTAAGCATGATAGACTTTTGAAAGAAAGAATCACACTTTTTCCTAAAAAATCCTATAGCCTCTTGCTCATAGATGTGGTGCGCTACACACCGATGATCAAGACTCTACTTAACATGGCTTTTCAGACTCTCTAGGACACCTTAAAATGTTAGGATCTGATACCAAGTTTGTAACGCCCCATAAAATGTGTCCCGGAGCATCACACAATGCTTAAGGCTACGAGTAGCCCCAAGCTAACCCTTTGAGCCATTTTCATTCAGTTCAACACAAATCAACGAGGTTTCTATAAATAACCCTCAAATATCAACAGAGTTATCATCATCCATGAATATAAGAATTTCAGAAAGATAACAAAATATGACTTATTAGTCAACTCCCAACATCTATACTAGTCAGACAAGCCTCTACGAAAATCAATAAAACCAGCGAGCCATTGAGACATACCCCAACTGACTCATACTCAGTTATCAAATATAAATAATTCTGTGAAACCAACATCAGACATCACGTCCTCGGAACATGAGGACTTACCACAATAGAGGATGTAGAACAGTATGCCTAAAGAATCACTGTCGAACCTGGAACTGAGCACCTAAACCTATATTCCGAGAAAATGTAGCCCACATCCAAAGATGTGGGTCAGTACTATGAAAAGAAA
>NW_025819581.1:0-1348 GCF_002878395.1 Capsicum annuum
GCGCCAAAGAAAGTATGCGATCAGTACGTGGAATGTACTGGTATGCTGAGTGAGGTAAGGTTGATATACATGGGTTTTTATGCATGAGATGATAACTGACTGAATGAACATCATGAAGTAACTGGATGAGAGTACATGCAAAACTGTAACTACTAAACATACTGAACATGCAATCCTGCGCATAAAGGTATACATCGTGCATCTGAAATTATATTGAAACTGAGTACTGAATTTTGATGGTTGAGTAACTGATAAATGATTTTCATGATTTTGTTGAACTGACCGAGTTCTTTACTGAATACTGAGACTAAAACTGTAACTGTGGGAGTGTTTATCTAACCGATATACCCCGATATAGAATGATTTGGGGTCCAACCTATGATCCTAGTTGGAAGGGTGTTAGCACCTTGCCACGAGATACTAACAATGCTGTGTCAACCCTAATCTGGAAGGAAGACTCATGAAATATATATATGATTACGTCAATCCTAGTCTGGCAGGAGGACGACTTACCCTATGCTGGTTATGTAGTTCTATAACTCAGAGATTGTTACTAAGGGTGAAACCCTAACTGGAAGAAATGCCCCTATCCCTAGGTTCGTTCGGTGCTGAATCCTACTCCCAACTGAAATACACTGATCACTAGACTGTACTAAGCTTGACTGAACTAACCTTGATCGTGTTGACTGACTGAACTGGACTGAATTCACTGAGTTTTGTCAACTGATTGAGTACTATGGTTCTTGACCTTTACTGGGACTATTCTATAACTACTATAACTAAATAAACAACTATATTTTGGGTAATAAATACCCCCAGGACTCGATAGGATAATTTATAAACTCATATCACAACTTTAGCAACACAACAATAGGTTACCATGCATAATTTACTCATATGGACATTTCATCAAAAACTTGGGAAGCATGATTGGTATAAATGAGAACTAGTCACATAGGGCATCATAACTACAATATGTAACTTGCAAATTCAAGGGTTTTGATATGAGAGATTAATAATTCAACACATATTCTAACATAATTTCATGGAACTCATAAAAGATCATAACTTGAAACCCATACAACAACACAAACATGAGCATAATTCAATTCATAACATGAGAATCATAATTCAAGTTTTGAAAAGGGTTTTTGAACTCCAAGGGTGGAAGGAGACCCAAGTATGAATATCTAACATACCTTGATTATTGAATTTGTAGGAATTGTTGGTGAATTCTTGAGACATGAACTTGAATTTGATGAACCTACAGTTTTGTTCTTGAGAGGTTTCGTGAAGAATGCATGTATTTTGCCCTTTTGGAAGCTTGATTTTGTGTTTTGGCTGAACT
>NW_025819582.1:0-1227 GCF_002878395.1 Capsicum annuum
CTCCTTCCCAGGAACCTTCTACCTTAACTCGCGTCCTCGACACCTTCATATCTAGGGTCATGTTCTTAGTAAGTTGTAATTGTTCCATGTCCTGTTTAATTGCCTTCCTTTAATATTTTTTAGGCCTTCCTTTACCTCGCCTAAAGCCATCCATAGCCAACCTATCACACTTCGGTACTGGGGCATTTGTGGCCTCCTCATCACATGAGCGAAACATCTCAACCTCACTTTCCGCATCTTGTCTTCCACCGAAGCCACTCTCACCTTCTCTTGGATAATCTCATTTCTAAATCTATCTTTCTTGTAAGTCCACACATACATCATAACATTTTTATTTCTACCACCTTCAACTTTTGGATGTGATAGTTCTTTACTAGCCAACATTCCGCTCCACACAACATAGCCGGATGGACAACCACTCTTTAGAACATGCCTTTATGCTTAGGAGGCACCTTCTTATCACACAAGACTCTCAAAGAGAGCCTTCATTTCAGTCACCATGCACCAATACGGTGTGTGACATACTCATCAATCTTTCTATTCCCCTGAATCATAGACCTAAGATACTTGGAACTATCTTTTTTTTCGAATGGTTTGTGACTCTAGCTTCACTATTACGTCATCCTCATGCATCATATCACTAAACTTACAGTCCATGTATTTCGTCTTGGTCCTGCTCAACCTAAACCCTTTAGACTATGGGGTCTGTCTCCAAACCTCCAACTTATCATTAACTGCTCTCTAGGTTTCGTCAATTAGAACTACATCTTCAACAAATAACATAACCCAAGGGCACCTCCGTTTGAATATGTCGCACTAGAACATCCATTATCAAGGCAAATAAAAATGGACTAAGAGTCGATCCCTGGTACAACCCTGTCAAAATAGAAAAGTGCTCCGAATCTCCTCCCACCGTTCTTGCACTAGTCTTTGATCTGTTGTACATATCCTGAATTGACCTAGTGTATGCCACGGGAACACCTCTAGCCTCCAAGCATCTCCACAAAACCTCCCGAGGACTTTGTCATACGATCCTCCTCAGCCTCAACTCTACCACCCTTTCCAAGCTTTCATAGTGTGAGTTAACAACTTGATGCCCTATAGTTGTTGCAACTATGAATGTCACCCTTATTCTTATATAATGGAATCATCGTATTCCATATCCAAGCATCGGACATGTGCCTTTCTAATTCACATTTATTACATTATTTTGTGAAGAAAAGTGTA
>NW_025819583.1:0-4549 GCF_002878395.1 Capsicum annuum
TATAACTTCAACGTACAATATATTGTTACTTCGATCATTTTAAATCAGGGTATTCAATATGTTTGGATAGATCTATCCAAACATATTGAATACCCTGATTTAAAATGATCGAAGTAACAATATATTGTACGTTGAAGTTATATTAATGTAAGCTAATAATCAAATTAATCGATAACTCGTCAAAGTATGTGTATGAAATACGTTGCATAATCCAAACATATTGAATACCTTGATTTAAAATGATCGAAGTAACAATATATTGTACGTTGAAGTTATATTAATGTAAGCTAATAACCAAATTAATCGATAACTCGTCAAAGTATGTGTATGAAATACGTTGCATAATATTACGGGGTAATATACTCATGTACGTATGTGATGTATACAGTACGTAATATATGTATGTGTATATATATATACACGCACACACACATATATACATACACACACACACACACACATACACACCATCGACTATATATATCAAGTTCTAAATACGTACTATATACATCACATACGTACACGAGTGTATTATCCAATAATATAATGCGACGTATTTCATATACATACTTTGATGAGTTATCGATTAATTTGATTAGCTTACATTAATATAACTTCAACGTACAGTATATTATTACTTCTATTGTTTCAAATCAAGGTATTCAATATATTTGGATAGATTCTACTACTTTTTGACTACATCGTTCATCGATCGATCACTACATCATACATACATATATATATATACATACACACACACACACACACACACACACACACACATCAACTCTTGAATATGTACTATATACATCACATCCACAAGTATATTACCTCATAATAGAACATATTCATTATATTCCGATGAATTACCAGTTATACATGTACTTACATTATTATAACTGTAATAGTAGCATATAATATCATTACCCCAACAATATAGACATATTCATTATACAAAGACTATGTTTAATGTCATTTAACATATATACAAAGGAAAATATTTATTTTATATATTAAAATATAAGTAAAAGATAAAGATTGTGGTTAACGTAATTTATTTATTTTATTTGATATATTTTTTAGTAGAATTTTTTTACAAAATCTAAGTTTGATTGATATTTATTACTCCATTATTATATTCATTATTGAATAAGTGTGATCAGTGTAATTTCAAAAAATTATATATTTGATTTTACATATAATTATTTTTTAATAAAAACGACCACAACTGGTCTCTTTTTAAAAATATTTATTTTTTTAATACAAAAACGACCACACATGGTCGATTTTTTAAAATTATTTTCTTTTTTATTTTTTTAATTCTAAAATCGACCACTTGTGGTGGTTTTTATAAAATATTTTAAATTTAATTTTTAAAATAAAACCGACCACAACTGGTTGCTTTTTAAAAATACTTTTTAGTTATATTTTCTAAATAAAACCGACCACATGTGATCGATTTTTAAAATTTTTTATTTTTTTAATTGCAAAACCGACCACATGTTGTCACGTTTATAAAATATTTTAAATTTAATTTTCAAAATAAAACTGACCATACGTGGTCACTTTTTATAAATACTTTTTAATTATATTTTTTAAATAAAACCCACCACAAGTAGTCGGTATTTAAAATTATTTTCTTGTTTATTTTAATTAAAAACCAACCACATTTAAAAAATAAAATTAAAAAGTATTTTTTAAAACCGACCACATGTAGTCGGTTTTAAAAATACTTATTAATTTTTTTTTAAAATAAAACCGACCACGAGTGGTCATTTTTTTAAAATTATTTTCTTCTTTTTTTTTAATTACAAATCGACCACTTGTGGTCGGTTTTATTTAAAAATATAATTAAAAAAACTAATTTTAAAAATCGACCACATATGGTCGTTTTTAAAAAATAATTTTTAATTATATTTTTTAAATAATCCGACCACTTGTGGTCGATTTTTTAAAATTATTTTCATGTAATTTTTAAAAATCTAAAAGCGACCAGAAGTGGTTTTTTTTTTTTAAAGAAATAATAATTAATATTAAAAATCTAAAATGGTCGCTTTTTTTAAAAAAAATATAATAATTAATATAAAAAATATTGAAATGATTATTTTGAAATTTTAAAATATAAAAGTGGTCGCTTTTTAAAAAAAAATTTATTTTTTTTAAAATAAAAAACCACCATATGTGTCGGTTTTTTCTGGCCACAAGCTGTGGTCAGTTTTCCTATTTTTTTTTATAGTAGTGAGTCATCTCCTTGCCTATAATATCCCAAGCTGTGCATTGAAACGCTCACTCCTATACTCATCAGGCCCTAAAATTTTATCAATAGTTATCCTCTATAAAGTATCTTTGACCTCTTTAGCACTGTAAATTTTTTAGTACAAGCATTTAATGGTCGAATGTTAGCTTTTTCCCTTCATTCAACACTCGTGTATGCTGATTTTTTCCCCTCTTGAAGTGCCTAGTAGTTGTTATAAAACTTCACAAATACTTCTGTAATCTCCTCTGGCTGTGTTTGTGGTTTACCTTGATCATCCAACACTTGCATATTTCAACATCTTTTTCTTAATGGTTGCATGGAAAAACTTGGTATTTTTATCACCTAGTTTATTTCTATTAGTTTGCTTCTTTGTTGGAGAAAAACCTCAGCTAGGTAAGATGATCTTTTGAATTTCTTCGTTATTGCTCTATTCTTTTCGCTGATACATCGTTTTCATGGGGTCTAATAAAGTTTGAGTAATCTATAAATTTTCTCTATCCTCTGCTGTTTCTTTTACTAGACCTTTAAAGTGATCAGAATTAAGTTTCTTAAGATTATTCTTTAGGGACTTCAATCCTTTTACCAGGTTTAACATCTTGCAACCCTATATTCCTTCTTCCCTTGTCTCAAGGACTCACTTCTTAAAATCAGGATCCTCACTCCAAGTGTTGTTGTATTTAAATACCCTACTACTACTTTAAGGTCTTTATAAAGGCGAAACTCTAATAGGTGATGACCATTGACCCTTTCCTTCAAAAATTGTGCATTACATGGCTCTATGTTTTCCACCCATTTTATTAGTGAACGCCCAATTAATTTTTGGAAACACCCTTGAATTGGCAACCACAACTTGCCATTTCTACGAGGTTTTATTCTTGAATACAGTTATGAAGATCTATTCTCTCTACATAACTTACAATTCTATCCACTAAATTAAGAATAAGTAAAAATCCCTCAACATCAGTCATGTCAGAGTACATGTTTTCTCAAACCTGAACAGTAGAAAAATATGACATACATCTCTCTCAAATTTGTCTTTGGCTTTATCAAATAGTGTTGGATACAATGTAGTTTTGATGATTGACAAACTGACACATGAATGAAACATATTACTTGAGTTGGTCCACGCATAGGAAAGCAGATTTTCAGTTTCACTAATAGATGCAGATAAGATTGCTTAAAGACAAGAACGAATAAGCAAGCCTAATTCTGATATACTCAAGCTACTGATCATGTGGGGAATATAACAAGTTGAATTTGATTTAAACACTTAATGATAAGGGAAAGCAATTTGAGTTGAAAAAGGAGTCCTACGTGAAGAAGGAGTTTCACTTCTGAGTAAATCTTGAAGAGTCCTATGTGTGGGAGGAGAAAGATTATGATAAATAAACATATGCTAATTTAAAAGAGTTGGAGTTTTACTACAACACTAAGGAGACAAGAGTTGGAATTAAAGAAAGAGTCTCACTTGATGTAGAACTCTATGCAATGAGAGTTCTAATTAAATGCGGATTTTGAAATAAAGAATGACTCTTTGAAGAACTGTGCTTAAATAGAAGATGCATCAGTCAGAATAACACACGCACTTACAAAGAAGAAAAGCACAATCGACAGATTGACTTCACGAAGTGCTACTCAATCACTGAAGAAACACATTGAAGAACCTGGTCCTAAGTATAGAATTCAGCTAAGAGTTTTAGCATTGATTTTTAGAGTTGTTCATTGTGTTTGAACTATTGATGTAATATTAGTTTCAGTGTGTTATAAACTCAATTAGGATCTAGTCTTTGAGTTGGGGAAAACTTAGAGACTTTGGGAAAGCATACCTTGGGAGGTGTGTGTGTAGTTAGGAATTAGAGTTTATAATTCCTAGTTGTTGAGTTATAGGGATTAGAGTTTATAATTCCTATTTGTTGGTTAGAAGTGTTTTGTAATCAGTCGTTGTTGAGGCTCAGAGTTATTTAGTAAAGTTGGGGTTAAATCCTGTAGAGGTACAGGTCATGGTTTTTTACACCTTTTTGAGCCGGGTGTTTTCCACGTAAAAATCATTGTGTTCTTTACTTTCTGTTTTGCTGCTTCCTTGAAACACGTTAGTGGAACAGGTCAGGCAACCCATTTCATCGATAAGCAATAGTTAGGTAAAAATAGACTATCAGTAGGGCACGAATTCTTAACAAGTGGTATCAGAGCGAGGTTGTCTTAAAAAAGGCTAGCACCTAAAACAAAGATCAATATGATGAATTTCGCACTACCTACTGATCACAGTGAAGGTCAATCCACTATTAGACCTCC
>NW_025819584.1:0-1205 GCF_002878395.1 Capsicum annuum
AACTTGGTATTAAGTACCATTGAATATTCAGTCATGCATTCATGTATCGTTTTAGTTATATAATTATGCATCAGCCATGCATTCTCATTATCAGAAACTTAGTTCATCAGAACACCCAGTCATGCATTTATGAATCAGTTACACATGCATCAGATATGCATGTTCTGTTTGATAGTCATGTCAGTCATGAGATCATGTTCAAGTTATTAATTTTTAGTATGTACCTTGGTTATTATTTCCCCTTACTCGCAGTCTGATTTGAGGATGAATGTTCTCAAGAGGAAGATATTGTAATACCTCATACTTTTTACTAGCTTCAAATCGTCTCAAGAATGTTAGAAGCTTAATTTGAAATATGAATCCACTTTGGTAGATGTGGTATTTATAATATTTACACTTATTTTCATGTGGGAAATTGAATTATTTTTTCAATGATACCAATTTCATAAAAATCCGACATCGGAGGAGAAATTTATGGCCAAAATATAGAAGGCAGTAAAACCTCCAAGATGCGACGGTGAGGTCGACAGACCGTCAGACCGTCACCCACGACCGTCGCAGGAAGGAAGTGAGAACTACCTTTTTCCTAGGAATGATGGCCCAAGCTGATGGACCATCGAACTTGCAATGGACCTTGCTTAGGCCATCGCAAGGGAAATAATGAGGCCACCTTCTAGATTTGACGCGACGGTCAGGTTGACGGACCGTTGCCCAAGCAATCGCATATAAAATAATGAGACCCTCATTCAGCCTAGAAGCAACGGTCAGGGTCGACAGACCGTCAACTCAGTGATGGACCGTCGCAGGACCTGTTCATTTTTTCTGAAGTTATTTTAATAGGGGTATTTCGGTCACTTACCACCCACCTATATAAATACCCAATTATATTCAATTTCAGCCATTTCGTTTATTAGTACTTCATAACCAATATTAGTGTTTCTCTCTAGCATTAATCTCCATGAACAAAATCCTATATTCTTCAAGAAATAAGGGATTTCCAGTTCTTCAAGTTCAAGAACATCAAGTGTCTAAACCCTAGAATGCATTGTGTTCATTCATGGATTCCTTAGAGAAAGTCTAGTTGATCAGAGAAAGACTCAGGGCTACTCAGAGATGATAGAAGTCTTATGCTAATGTTCGTAGGAAAGATCTCAACTTTGAGATCGGTTATCCTGCCTATCGAAAGATCTATGCAATGAAAGGAG
>NW_025819585.1:0-2352 GCF_002878395.1 Capsicum annuum
TTTGTGATGAATTCATGCTTTCATGTCATTGAATAGTTAAAATATGAGAATGCATAAACCACGGTTGAATTAGATTAATAGCTTGAAAATAAAACATCCATAAATCAATTATATATATAAAATTACATAAACATTTTTGTACATATTGTTGTCATTTCTATAAGATAAACATTTACAAACTTTTATAAAACATATACGTACGTTAAAACAAAAAGTAATAGGCACAACACACAATATCATCCACAAAAATAATATAACTAATAATTCAAAAATATAAGTTAATATGTTCTAATTACTTTGTACATACAAAACACCTAAATTAGTTTAATAATTCAGAATCCTAACAAATCCACATAAAGAAAAAAATCTTCACCATAAGCATCTTTAAGATTATTCAATGCTAACTATTCCTATTTCATCAGGCATAAGGACAAATTTTGTCCTTGGTCTTGGAGGGTCGTCATTATCACTAACATAACATTTAATTTCTTCGCTTTTTATAAATCATAATTTCGAAGGAGTGATGTGTTTCTCATACGGTGACATTCTGCTTCAAAATCAGCTGAAGGTACAATATTTCTTCACTTAGTATTCTGCATATCCACAGTCCTGGCATGCAAACAATATACATACATATTTAATTTTTTGTATATAGACTGGACATTACTCAAGCACAGTTACATTAATGAAAAACACACATAACGCTGCCCACACTAGCAATCATATTAAAAAAAAATCTCACATTACTAAAAAAATACTGATATGCATATGGCGTCAAAAAAATCAGTCGAAGCATACTACAAAATAACTTAATCTCATTGACCTTTCTGTCATAAAATATTGAATATGCATAACAATAGCATAAATACATAACTTCTGATATGTATATTGGTATAACTAAACCAAATAGTTTCTACAGAAACTATAAAAACACAACACACGAGTTTACGATGTATATGATTATACATATCATTATATTTCAAATACGTACCAGCAGTTATGTATATATCTATCATATATATAAGTACTGATATGTATATACACTGGCAACTACTAATGCAACATCAAATTCATGAAAAATTCAACATAATAATGCAAAACTAACAACCATATTCTAAAATAAAAATTCAAAAAATCTCACATTGATGAAAAAATACCATATCTGGTACAATAAACAATCATATCATTATATTTCAAATATGTAGCAACACTTTTGTATACGTCTACCATCTACATAAGTACTAATATGTATATACATTAGCAACTACTAATGCACCCTCAAAATCATGAAAAAACCCACATAATACTGCAAAACTAACAATCATATTCAAAAATAAAAAATCAAAAATAACTCACACTGATAAAAAATAAAAAAAATCAAAAAATCAACTAATCAAATAATACTCCTCCGATTTTATTTTTTGAAATTAGATCAGCAGTTTTTCTGAGTTTCTTAATTTTAATGGGGTCGTTACGATATTTTGATCTGTTTTCAATAAAATTAGGGTCCTAATAATCATATTCTCCGGGAACGAACCTAATAACTCAATTTGTCAGTTCACAATGATCTAACTAGTTAATCCTAAACTAAAAGATGGAGTATCATCCATTTACTAAGTAATAATGAGTGAATGGAGTACATGCAAAATCTTATTCTTTAGTATTTTTGGCAAAGTAGAAAAAAATTCTTACTCAAAGTCGGAAAAAAAGATTTTGAACTTATTCTATTGAATGAACAACATGCACAAAATTGTTCAATCAGAATCTATTATTTTTTGGTAAAGTTAAAAAAAGCTAACATCAGATATTAAAAATTACAGAATGTTAAAAATGACGTTTTTGTTAGAATTGAATGACATTGAGTAAGAGTTTGAATCAAATACGGTAATGAATTCAAAATGGTAACCTCTAGCTAATGGCTCCTTGATTTTAGGTTTCTTTCAAGGAGAACAACTATGTATATGTAGTTTTAGAAAGGAAAATTGAAAAAGTGAGATTTTTATAATATGTTTTGAGAGTTAAAATTTTATGTAATAAGTGATACTTAAGTTGTGGTTTTGTGTAATTTTTAGATTATCTTATGCAAGCAGGCTACAGTTGATCAAGGTAATCTTGCTCTTTGTACAAACTTTCTAGGCCCAATTGTTTATATTTCCAAAAGAAGTGTTTACGCAGATTGAAGCCATTTGCAAAAGATTTTTATAGACTACAAAATGTTTACCATGAAAAATTGCGCTAGTAGCCTAGGAGAAGCTCTGCGAGCCCAAAGCTACCGAGGGTCTAAATTTATTATGTGTTACAACATGAAGCAGAGCTGTAATACATAAGATGTTGTGGAATCTGAACATAAAC
>NW_025819586.1:0-1766 GCF_002878395.1 Capsicum annuum
CCTTTAATAGGTTTAAGTTTCATTTTCATATGAAATTCAAAATTGAACCCAAAAAAGATTTTTCTTTGGTAATCATAGATTTCATTTTTGTATAGGGGTGTTAAAGCTGAAAAAATTAAAAAATATTTTTGTCAATTCTTTTGACAAATTATTATTTTCTTTTCTTCTTAAAGTTTCAAGGAATAGAAAAAGAGTTTAATTGGCCATCTTGGCAAGACTTCAAGAACTACGCATGACCTGATTCTCCTTTCTTGGGAGTGAGATACGTAGGCGCCCTTCATGGGTTCGGTGATCTTTTTTAAAAAAAAAAGGTTTTGAAAAAATGTTGAACTCTAACATATTTATTGCCTCTTGTTCAGTTATTTTAAGGGGGTTGGTTTGTGGCTTCCTGGCTGATCCTTCATATCACACCAAATCCAAGGTTTAGTTGTGTCCAACAAGGATATAGAGAGTGGCACCATGAATGAAACAAAGAGTCAGGAAATTGAGAGTTTAAAGGAAGAGAATTTGAGACTGAGACAACAAATGATGGAAATGTGCCGAGATTGGGCCAGTGGGCTGCCTCCACCTCCGTTCCCCACTTTTGACCCTGCAAATACCTTGAGTCTTCCACCAAAATCACAAAGTCAGTTTCCTACTATTGTTGATGCACCACAGCATGCCTCAGAATCCATTCCACGTCAAATGCACCTCAATACTTCCACCACTCTTTCTTTAGCTCCTCAGTATAAGTCTACCACATTCACAGCACCACATACCGTCTATGTTTTTGTTGCTCAACCTTCTACTAAGACTTCCACTTTGGCTCTCAATCCAACGATTGTGCTTTCCCAGTTCACTAGTGAATCCACGTTCAATATTCTTGTTATCATTATTATACTCTTGAGCCTACCGTTAAATTAAGTGGACCGCCAAAATTTCTTACTAAGAAGCCTAGCATGCTAGAAGTGCTAGAGATAGTGGTTGGGAAAGTTAAGAGTGTAGAAAATGATATGAAAAATTTCCCTGGACTTATGGGCTATGAAAATGTTTCATATAAAAACTGGGGCATGTCTTCAAGTGTTAACCTTCCTCCTAGCTTTGAGATATCAAAATTTGGGGAGCCTGATGGACAGAAGGATTCTGTAAAACATTTGGGACGACATTGCAATCAACCAAGGAAAACTGAAGGAAAGAAAAAGGAAAATCCACCTAATGTCATGTCAGGACCAAAGCAGAGTTTGAAAGGTCCAACTCACCAATACTGTCAGCCTCAATCCCGAGCTTATATATTAGATCCACATAACCACTTGCAACAAGGTTTCTTTCACCAAAATCCAAGAAATCTCATTCCACTTCCTCAATATCCTTTGAACAATGCACAATTGTATGCTCATCCATCTTCTTATCCACAATGGCATGCACCTATCCGTCAACATCGCCCTCGACCCCCACAAATTTACCAAGGAACGTCTAAATCCAAGTTTCATCCGAGGCCAGAGTTCGCAAAGAGGAGGAAGGAAAAAAATAATTTCACTCCTATTGGGGAATCCTATGCCAGTTTATTCCAGAGATTGGTACAACAGGGCATGATCATCCTCTCCTTGGGTATACTCCTGACCCATATTCAAGAAGTTTTGATCCTAATGTACGATGTGAATATCATTCTAATGTTCAGGGTCAGAGTATTGAAAATTATTGTGCTTTAAAAAGAGAAATTGAAAAGATGATTCAAGATAGATCAATTATGGTGCAGAACATTGACAGTAAGGAAAGCTTTAGTTATG
>NW_025819587.1:0-2158 GCF_002878395.1 Capsicum annuum
TGGGATAATCCATAATCTCCCTGACATACCCCGGTCGATTTTTGGCCCACAACACAACCAGATCCCAGGCCCAACCTCAAAACCGTTGGCTATAGCACATCAATTTGGCCCGAAAATGCCCCATTCGTGTCGTTTCACCCAAAAACCCACCCAAATAGCCGTGAAAAAGTAAAAGAACTACACTGGGGATGATCCCCAACCTCCCTGGTATGTTCTGATTAATTTTGGCATGCAGCACGCTCGTACCCCGAGCCCACTCAAAAACCGTGGGCTATAACACATTGATATGGCCCGAAGATGCCCCGTTTCGCCTATTTGTCCACCCAAATGGCCGTAAAAAATTAAACGCACCACACTGGGATGATCCCAAACCTCCCTGGCATGCCCCAATTGATTTTTGGCCCATAGCACGCCCAGATCCGGGCCCACCCTCAAAAGCGTAGGCTATAGCACACCTATTTGGCCCGAACATGCCCCGTACAAGCCGTTTCACCCATTCATCCAAATGGTCATAAAAATTAAAAAAACCATACTGTTATGATCCCCAAAATATCTAACATGCCTCGGTTGATTTTTATCTCACAACAAGCCCGAACCCCGAGCCCACCCTATAGCACACTGATATGGCTTGAAAATGCCCTATTCACATTGTTTCACATGTATGTCCACCCAAATGGCCACAAAAAATTAAAAAGACCATACGGAGATGATCCCCAACCTCCCTCACACGCCCCGGTCAATTTTCGGCCCACAACACACTTGGACCCCGTGCCTACCCCCAAAACTATTGGCTAAAGCACATCAATTTCACCCGAAAATGCCCCGTTTGTGCCGTTTTGCCCATTTGTGCATCCAAATGGCCACGAAAAATTAAACGGACCATACTAGGATGATCCTCAACCTCCCTGTCAATCCTCGGTTGATTTTTGGCCTTTAGGACGCCCAGACCCCGGCCCACTTCCAAAACCGTGGGCTATAGCACACCGATTTTGCCTGAAAATGCCCCATTCATTTTATTTCGCCCTTTTGTCCACCCAAATGGCCACTAAAAATTAAACAGACCATACTAGGATGGTCCCCAACCTCCCTGGCGTGTTCCAGTCTATTTTTAGCATATAACACGCACGGACCCCGAGTCTACCTGTAAAATCGTGGGCTATAGCATACCAATTTGGCCCAAAAATGCTTCATCGCACTGTTTCCCCTATTTCTCTGCCCAAATGGCCACAAAAAAATAAATGAACCATACTGGAATGATCCCCAATCTCCCTGGCATTTCTCGGTTGATTCTAGGTCCACAGAACATCTGGAACATAGGTCCACCCTCGAAACCGTTGGCTATAGTATACCAATTTGGCCCGAAAATGCCCTATTCGCGCCATTTCACCTGTTAATCCACCCAAATAGCCATGAAAAAGTAAAAGAACTACACTAGGATGATCCCCAACCTCCCTGGCATGCCCTGGTCTATTTTTGGCATGCAGCACGCCTGGACCACGGGCCCACTCCAAAACTGTGGGCTATAGCACACCAATTTGGCCCGTCAATGCTCCGTTCATGCCATTTCGCCCGTTTGTCCACCCAAATGGCAGTAAAAAATTAAATAGACCACACTAGGATGTTCTCCAACCTCCCTGGCATGCCCCATTTGATTGTCGGCTCATAGCACACTCGGACCTCAGGCGTACCCCCAAAACCGTGGGCTATAGCACACCGATTTGGCTTTAAAATGCCCCATTTGCACCATTTTGCTCGTTTGTTCACCCAAATAGCCACAAAAAATTAAACGGACCACACTAGGATGATCCAAAAACTCCCTATCACACCCCGGTCAATTTTTAACACATAACACGCTTGAACTCCAGGCCCACCCTCAAAACCGTAGGCTATAGCAGACCAATTTGGCCTAAAAATGACCTGATTTCCCTGTTTCACCCGTTTGTCCACACAAATGGCCACAAAAAGTTAAACGAACCACTCTGGGATGATCTCTAACCTCACTGGCATACCCCAGTGGATTTTTAGCCCACAGCATGCTCGGACCCGAGTCTCACACCAAAAATTATGGGATATCGCGCACCAATTTATCCCGAAAATACCCCGTTCGCGCTATTTTGCCCATTTATCCACCCGAATGACCACAAAAATTTAAACGGAC
>NW_025819588.1:0-1013 GCF_002878395.1 Capsicum annuum
CTTAGAGTTCTCGTGGTATTACAGAGGACCAACTTCTCAGCTGAGAAATATGCAAGGTTGTATATCTAAGAGATTATGAAGTTGCATGGGGTACCTTTTTTTATCATCTTAGATCATGGTATGTGGTTTTTATCTCACTTTTGGTGGTCATTTCAGAAAGGGTTGGGGACTAAGGTTAGTTTGAGTACTACTTTTCACCTGTATTGGGATGGACAAGCAGATAGGACTATTCAAACATTGGAGGATACTCTTAGAGAATTTGTGATTGATTGTTGTGGTAGTTGTGTTTATCATTTTTCTCTAGTAGAGTTTGCATACAACAATAGGTACCACTCTAGCATTGGGTTGGATCCATTTAAGGGGTTGCATGGTAGGAGGTGTAGGTATCCTATTGGATGGTGAGGTTGATGAGGCAGATATGTTTGGCCCAAATTTTGTTAACCAAGCCATGGAGGAGGTGAAGATGATTCTGCAAAGGCTTAAGGCTGCCCAGGGTCGCCAAAAATCCTACACAAATATAAGGCAAAGGGATTTAAAGTTTGAGGTTGGGGGTTGGGGGTTCCTATTAGTGTCTCCTATGAAGGCAGTAATACAGTTTGGGAAGAAGGGTAAGCTTAGTCCATGGTATACGGGTCCTTATGTAATTTTGAAAAGGGTTGGTAATATTGCACATGAGTTGGAACTTCCTTCTAGTATGAGCTCCATTCACCCAGTATTCTATGTCTCTATGTTGAGAAAGTGTATTGGTGATCCATCACAAATTGTACCTATCAAGGATATTGCTATTTCGGTTTCCCTATCTTATAAAAGGATCCCAATTAAGATCTTGGATCGTCAGGTTCGTCGATTACAAATCAATGATTTTGTCTTGGTAAAGGTTCTATAGAGGAACCACAAGGTGGAAGAGGCTACTTGGGAAGCAGAAGAGGACATGACGTCCAAGTATTCGTTCCTATTTTTTTCTCCAAAAATTTGGCGAAAGGTATGTGTTCTTCTTAACATCTTTCTTTTCT